>NW_023615525.1:0-24374 GCF_013339695.2 Rhipicephalus sanguineus | reverse complement strand
AAAGGTGGTTTCACTGCTGCGTAGGAGTGCTATGCTGTGAACATATTTATCCAAGAAAAACATCAGCACTGCCGCAAAGCCCCACTTCAAGGTTCAATTACATATTACCCTCACATCGCTTAATCATTTAATAAATTTAAAAACTTTTATACGGGCTTTATACTCTCTAAGTATAGTACATTTAAAACGTAAGTATTTTAACCGGTTATCACTTGCATCCTACTGAAATTCAAATCCTGCTACTATTCAAAGTTGCTTCCACTTCACTTCGAACCAAAAAGAAATGACATTCGCACATGCCTTTTTCAATTAAAAAAAAAAATGTGCAGGTTAGTTGGGTCGTGACAAATAGCTCAATTTTCTTTATATATGATACATACTATTCGAACAAACGGACTCGAAATTATTCGACCAAATCACTATTCGCTTCGAACCTAAAATTAGTATTGCCACATCCCTAATATTTTTAAAACTATTCTACTCGTGGCGTTACGTAATTAAAAGGTGACTCGCCTAAGTATTCCATTCGCTATGGCGTTAGCCGTGAGGTCGATCCTGAGGGTGGATACTAACCATGGAGACACATTTCGATGAGGCAAACTGTGGAGAAAAAAAAAATAACCACATGTCGACATAATTTATGCGAGTCTTCTCTGAGACCCACCCCCATGTGGGTCTTTCGAGCGACGGAAGCCGGCCGCACGTTTCCTCTCCGCTTGAGCAACGATCGTCGGCTGCCCTCAAACGAGTTCACTCGCACATTTAACGTACGACGCACGGGACGATTTACGCCCTTGGACTTTACACGGACATCACGGCGACGCCGACGGCAAAAATACGCCTGAAGAGTGCTCACATAATTGCTACCACATTAAAGGTGGTTTTTGGCATGTAAAACCCTATAATATTAGTCGTATGTATACAGGAAGTTTTTGAAGAGAAACCACAATGCTGTTTTGATGCGATTTCTGGCTTTTCGGGCGCCCGTCTGCCTATGCAGAGGCTCCACCCCCATTATCTGCTCATTGGTGAGCGACTTCTTGTCCTGCGCTGAGCGCGATAGTACAGATTTCAATAGGGCTTTCTGTAGCCGTGTGCGGTCCTTTCCTTTCTACATCAGATGAGAGGGCACGGAGTAAAAGTGCTAAATTAGCGCTCGTACACAGAAACTCTGGGTATTGCCTCTTATGCCATTCGTGGAACTCACGGAGCGGCATGTAAAAATATATATATTTCAAAAACACCGGCTGAGATTTAGAAACTTCCGTTTGTAAAGTGGACAGTGCTTTTTTCTAGCAACAAACGCATTCACGGGCACCTTTAGTCGCAACTTCCCTGCTATAGCATGGTAATTTCAGACAGTGGTGGCCATCGCAGGCTAGTGTTGGCTATACTTTGTAGAGTTGGTTAACTGTCAGCTAGCGCTGGATGATGTTGGCTGATGTTGACAACCACTGCCTGGTGTTGGTTCAGCGTTGGCTAATGCTGGCAAGTTTTTTGCCAATGTTGGCTCGCTGTAAGCTAGTGTTGGCTATAGCATGCTAATTTTGGACAGTGGTAGCCATAGCAGGCTAATGTTGGCTATACTTGCTAGTGTTGCCTAGCACTGGATATCGTTGGGGAAGTGCCAGGTCATGATGGCTAGCACTAGCTATTAGCTATCCATTCTTATAACAATATAAAGGCCACAGTACTCCTTTAGACAATGACAGGGTGGATAGGTGGCTAGTCGGTTTTGAATGTTAATAGCAAACTTCCCAGCGCAAATAGAAAGACAACAGAGAAGAAAGGTATGTTGCGGGGCGTGTATACTTCGTCCACTGTCTTATATTTTGCGCTCAAAGTTTTCTATGCTAAGAAAAGCGATGGCAAAAGCCTCGCTGTAAGCTAGTGTTGGCTATAGCTGCTAATTTTGGACAGTGGTAGCCATAGCAGGCTAATGTTGGCTAATACTTGCTAGTGTTGCCTAGCACTGGATATCGTTGGGGAAGTGCCAGGTCATGATGCTAGGACTAGCTATTAGCTATCCATTCTTATAACAATATAAAGGCCACAGTACTCCCTTTAGACATGACAGGGTGGATAGGTGGCTAGTCGGTTTTGAATGTTAATAGCAAACTTCCCAGCGCAAATAGAAAGACAACAGAGGAAGAAAGGTTGCGGGGCGTGTATACTTCGTCCACTGTCTTTATATTTGCGCTCAAAGTTTTCTATGCTAAGAAAAGCGATGGCAAAAGCCTCGCTGTAAGCTAGTGTTGGCTATAGCATGCTAATTTTGGACAGTGGTAGCCATAGCAGGCTATTTGGCTATACTTGCTAGTGTTGCCTAGCACTGGATATCGTTGGGGAAGTGCCAGGTCATGATGGCTAGCACTAGCTATTAGCTATCCATTCTTATAACAATATAAAGGCCACAGTACTCCCTTTAGACAATGACAGGGTGGATAGGTGGCTAGTCGGTTTTGAATGTTAATAGCAAACTTCCCAGCGCAAATAGAAAGACAACAGAGGAAGAAAGGTATGTTGCGGGGCGTGTATACTTCGTCCACTGTCTTTATATTTGCGCTCAAAGTTTTCTATGCTAAGAAAAGCGATGGCAAAAGCCTCACGAGACACAAAATTACTGTGACGTTCTTGGTCAATTGCACTATTCCTGGATATTAGTGACGTCATGGGCTTTAATTCCTATTTTGACCACGACATATTGCCTCAACAAAATTTATGAAATTAATCATGTTCTTTCTCTGGCTCCGATAGAACCATCCATTTTTACCATTAACGAATTATGCAGGCCCCAGCAGATGCTGTCAAAATCTATGACGTCACGCAAATATTGGTGCGGGAACCCCGTGGCAGCATCATCACCTGTATTTTGTTTTTGCTTATTTTCTGGCTTACCAAGAACCATCTTGGTGGTGGTGGTGGTGGTGGTGGTTATGTTGCAGCAGGTGGGGTTAGCCTGGCCATCTAAGGTGGGTATACTTTGTCTGGTTCATCCACCCGTTCTTGTGGTTGGTGGCCGAACTTTTCGCAGCTAAGGCAGGTCCTTTAGCAAAACCAAGCTACGAGCCCATTTTACACCAAGAGCAAACTCTTGAGGAGCGCGTGTGGTTGCAGTTGTTGGTGGCTAATGTCACCAGAAAAAGTGTCACCGTGCCAAGATTGTTCAGGGAGGTGGTACTATCAAGACATCCTATTTTTCTATTGCCTGGGTAGAGCTGAAGGCTAGCAGTGAAGTCAAAGAGGAATGGTGGCACAAGCCATCATACGATGATTGTCAAAGCTGACGCGTACACTACTGGTGAAGTTAAAGAATTGTTAATTACCTTCTCTCGCAGCGCTATTTGTTGGCACATGACAGCAGCTTTGGATGGTGGATGCTGAAATCAGATACATACTTTAACGCTTTCCGGTTTTACACGCATGTGACAATGTTGTTGTCTAAGTTTATTGTATAGCATTGGTGCCACTAAGGACATGTTTACTTCCATTATATCGCTATTTGTTTGCATCCATGATGGCAAGCATAGGACGATGCACACCAAAGCAGGATACAATTTAAATGCTTTCTGGTTTTAAGCCCCAGGCGAAAATACAGGGTACCTCCTGTTCTTGCCATAGGCCTTCAATCCGTGTTACAAAGGTGTGCTTATGCCCAGTTTGCCTAACAAGAAAATGTGGATGACGCCACTATACCATGAGCTAGTGTGACTAAGACGCTGGCGTCGGGTCCTACACACCGCATCCAGCCTACAACTCTTCATGGGGGTGATGGTACCACATTCGGTCTTGTCGCTGTTAGTACGCAGTCAGCCAGTCCAAATGATGGAGAGGTAGCTAAGGTGACGCTATTCGCCGCGAGATCGGGCTACAGGTGGCAGCACCGTCGCCGTGCTAGTGTGGGTAGGCGGTTGTCGGCGTGTATACAAACACACACAATAGCGCTTCGTTGTGAGCGATCTGACCCAATTTCCGGCAAACAAAATGCGTTGACTGCAGCTTTCTGGTAATATGATCACTCTTCATTCCCGAATTAATGCACCAAGCACGCCGAACGTTACTATTACTTGTGAGAGAATGCATTCTGCCAACGAATGGGTTGCTCGCCTTTGGCAACAGTCGGCGTTTTCTCAATGGATGACGTTTTCTTATTGATTTGTACATGTATAGCTTGTGTTCCACCTACTACGAACGGCTGTAGTGCGACTGAATTTATTTACTTCTTGTTCATCTGGATACCCCCCAGCAAAAAGAAAGCCCGTATTCCTGCACGATGAGTTCAAATAGCACTATGTGCACTGCGTGTTCAAATATTCATCTGCATTTCTATTCAGTTCTCCATGAAATGTAGGACAGTTGATAGGTTTGCTGAGGAATGTACAGTCTCGTCAAATGAAACCCGAAAACCGGCAAGCCTTCGCAATGGTATATTTCGTGCCGTCGAGTTATCACAATGGACAGGCGTGCATATGCGCAGTGCGGTCAAACCGGATGCACGCGCCTGTCAGTGGTAATGACAGGACGGCGCGCACTACAGTCAAACCCGTTTATAACGAACTCGAAAGTGTCGCGAAAAGTGGTCGTTATATCAGTAGTTCGTTGTATATGGACTCGCCCTTAAAAACGTGCGCTTGGCGGCCAAGCCGTTTTTTTTTTTCTTTGTGCACCTTTATTAAAGTGCTAACAACCCTTCGGTGACAAGCTAAGCCTTTTCGCGTCGGTGGAGCGACGCCCGCTGCGTGCTCACGAGTGAATTAACCGCCTTTGCAATTAGCTGACACGTTTCACCGAAGCGCGGTACCGCGACGTGAGCCGATCATCCCTGGCTAGTTGCGTTGCAGCGCGTCGCCTACTCGGGTTCGCGGAGTCACTGCCGGCCGCTTGCTGTATGCCGTATGCGCGCGTTTGTACGTTCTTCGTGCTTGCTTCACTCCGGACCGTGCACGAGTGCGGCGACTAGACTCTTCGTTCAACGCGGCGAAGACAAGCATTTTGCAAGCAACGCGCACTCGACGTCTCCGCGATGCTCTCGCGGCCCTGCACGACGATGGGCGGCGCACTTGAGTTGTCACGTAGTCAAACACGCAGTATATTCTCACTGTCAGTGCATCGACGTTTCTCGGTGCCCGCGCCGCTCAACAACAGCGAGCTACTTTCGTTTCTACAAAGCGACGCGCACTTTAAAGCGGTCTCGCACGACGCGGCGGCGGCGAACTTGCGAACGGCAGGCAGCATGGCGCGCTCGTACCGCCGTCAATCCGCAGTGTACGGCGTACGCCACACGCGCAGCCGAGCAGATATCTACAGATGACTGTGATAAGGTTGTCGGCTATAAGGCATAATGTCACGTTCATCGACGGCCGCCACCTCGCCTTCGCTCTTTTCTGATGCTTATCCGCGAAGGCATCGCCGCAATCGCGCGGAAGTCGTAATCACCGATCGACCGGTCTCAGCCGTTACCGAAAAGACGGACGGCTTTTCGCGGCATATTGTGGCGTCGACGAGTTTAGGGACGCAGTGAACCTTTATGCGAGGAAAGTTATCGCGGTATCACCTCTTGCATTTATGCCTTCTTGCGTTCCAAGGCATTGCTTGGTTCATGGCAGGCGGTCGTAGCTGCAGAGAACGGCGTCAGGAAAGGTTATCGTGCGAAAGCTGACCGCAAGGCTTCATGGTGCCTACTATTTTTTTTTTTCCCTCACTGCCATTCTACCACTGAAGAAACGCCTGGAAAGGAGCGACCTCGCTCGCAGCGTCCGAAATCTGCGTGCGGTGCTCACCGATCTGGGTATCTTAGTCGCGAGTAAACTGGAGCGGGGCACGCGCGAGCGCGCGCCCCTTGTCACGCTTTAGAAGGCATGTTTTAACTTTTTTTAGCTTCGTATGCGCCATATTTTTTACCGCGACCGTGTCCGAAGTGTTCGTTGTAAAAGTAGAAGGCTTTGAAAAATGTTCGCTATATCTGGACGCAGCTTCAATGGTTAGCATAGGAAAATCGTAAGTGCACCCAAATATGTCGTTATACCGATAGATCGTTATATGTGGGATCGTTATAAGTGGTTCGACTGTATACCATGCGAAGGCTTGCCGCTGTTCGGTTTCATTTGACGAGCACTGTACGTGGCTGACAGCGCTTTAGTGCTACGGAGACGTTTAACACGCACACGCTTGTTTTTATTCCAGTAACAATACACAAAGGTAACTATACAGCACGGAACTTTCTTTGATTGATGACTTGCACGACAGCAATGGAACAAAGGCCTGGTTATTTCACGGGACCAAAATACATTTTTTTCATGCAAATAATGTCTGCTACCTCCATCAGTCTACTACAGTCGAACCCACTTATAACGAACCCACTTATAACGATCTATCGGTTATAACGACCATATTTGGGTGCACTTACGATTTCCAATGCTAACATTGAAGGTGCGTCCATATATAGCGAACATTTTTCAAAGCCTCCTACTTTTACAACGAACACTTCAGACACGGTCACGGTAAAAATATGGCGCATACGAAGCGAAAAAAATTTCAAACAGCCTTCTAAAGCGTGGAGGGGCGCGCGCTCGCGCGTAGCAGAGACGTAGAGCGCGCGTTGCTTGCAAAATGCTTGTTTTCGTCGCGTTGAACGAACAGGCTACTCGCTGCACCCGTGCACGGTCCGGAGTGAAGCAGGCACGAAGAACGTACAAATGCGCGCATACGGCATACAGCAAGCGGCACGGTAGTGACTCTGCGAGTCGAGTAGGGGACGCGCTGCACGCAACTAGCCAGGGATGACTGGCTCCACGTGGCAGTATCGCGCTTCGGTGAAACGGTGTCAGTTTCCCACAGCAAAGGCGGGTAATTCACTCGTGAGCACGTAGCGGGCGTCGCTTCACGACGCGAAAAGGCTTAGCTTGTCACCGGGAGGGGTTGGGTGCACAGAAACGAAAACAAAACCCGCTTGGCCGCTAAGCACACATTTTTAAAGGCGAGTCCATATACAACGAACTACTGATATAGCGACCACTTTTCGCGACACTTTCGAGTTCGTTATAAGCGGGTCCGATTGTATAACAACACAACACAAACGCTCAAGGTAATGTAAAGAAAAAAGAGTGGCTTTGCGTGAAATTACGACATAAATGTAAAGCACGCTGTTTGGATTAATTTTGACCATCAGGGCTCTTTAACACATACCTTAGTTGAAGTAAACGGGTGTCTTTGTATACATTTCGCCACAGTAATAATTGCGCAAGGCAACTCAGTTTTACGATTTCTGTGTCCCTCTTTTTCTGTTCTTTTGAAGGACAATTTAAGTACCGAAGTGTCAGACGTGACTTGACAGAAATATCTCTGTAGTGGGACCAGGACCGTACACAACTAAAGCTCGTCGCGTAACCTATAAACAACAGTCCCGAACTTACACACCTAACCACAACGCGCAAGTGCTGAGAGCTTTTTTTTTTACCACCGAGCCTCTAAAAGGCTATATTCACATGAGATTTAATACTTCTCATCTTTAGGACAACGCCAAGTGCACTTTGCAATGCGCTTGAGCCACAGAGCGGCACCTACACTTATATGACTCTCGTGAACGGAGGGTACGACAACCACACACAGCACTGTCGACAAGTGCACTCAGTGATCTTATAACAGTACATACACAGCCGATCAAGGTCAAATGCTTCTTTACATCGTGTTAGGCATACGTACGAGCGGTTAAAGTTGCACTATGCAAAGGAACAAACCACCTTTTGAGGACCTGCAGGATGTACGTGCGCATGCAAACACAACGTGGCTAGTAGACGACGCATGGAGCAATCCACACTAGGCGCGGTTCAGCCAGAACGCCGCCAGGCGGCGACTCCGCACGATCTCGCGGCCAATACACATTTAGCAACTAAAGGACCATTGCATAACTTGACTGAAGCGAAGCTGGTTAGCCAAACACATAGGTCATCATGTTAATTAAAGCATATGCTCCTGCTCTGCAGGCACAGCCACAATGAGCCAAGCGTTAATCAATAACGAACCAGAAACCAAACATTAATGGCTGTAGTTTTCATGAGACGCGACATCCACGTTTCCACCTGTTCAGTTGTAATCACAGGGCACAATGCCTCGATTACTAGTACATTTGCTGCTTTCTACACCTTAAAAAAATAGCACCTCAGTTTTTGGTTCTGTGTCCCACTTCTCTTACCACCAACCCAGACACAGAAAGCTTCCCCTCATGAATCATGACACAACCAAAGCAAATAAGTAAGCAGCACTGTCTATACATAGTTCGTGCAATGCTGGGCATGTCCAATGACCATGGAAACAAAGCAATATCAGAAGTCACTTACTGGCCTCAGAGACCTATAGAGGTGGTATGCATTGGTGCTAAAATTTGTGTGATACTGACCCTTCTCTAAAACGCAGTGTCAGTGGAGCACAGTCCTTCACTAGCAATTCACGGTTCCGCTAGAACTTTTACATGTTTAGCTGCTTCAGAGATACTGGGATCTGCACAGATTCTTACAGGATGTAATGAAAAAACGTCAGTTACTATTCATAGAACCTGCCTCATCATACTATCTTTTTTGTGCTGATAAACACAGTCACTAACTTCATTGCACAACGTCTATGGCAGCACACAGCAAATCTTTTTGGGAGCCCTTAGTGCTAAAGCACCAGCTGTGAGTCTAACGCATCTCAGCTGGTAAGCAAGCACAAAACATTCACAGAAAAAAAAGCAGTGCATGTGAGCACATGCGTGCACACATGAACACTGAAGAAAGTAGACAACACAGCTTGGTGTTTTGGACTACTTACACAATTCATTTCATCAACTATACAGTTCTGTGACATGACACGTGAGTCCTTGCCTTTCAAGTGCTCTCCGACGTCTTTGACGTCTCACCACTGGCTCCCTCATCGTTGCAATCAGCTTTGCCGCTTCCTCCTGGTCTTTTTTCCGCCGCTCTTTTCCGAGAAGGATGGCCGTCTTGAAGAGGTTGCAGTAGAGTTGGATAGCCGACGGCGTGTCGTCGTTTCCCGGGATCGGGTAGGTGATGAGGCGTGGGTCGCAGTTGGTGTCGACGATGGCGACCGTGGGTATGAGCATGTTGTTGGCACTCCTTGACAGCCGGGTGCTCCTCGAACACAGAGTCGAGCGTTGACAGCAGGATCACTGTGTCGGGGAGCCGTGTGACCGTGCCGAACTGAGCCGTTGAATTGGTGAACAGGCCAGCCCTCCACCATCGGGCGTGGGCGAACTCCTGGCATGCCTTGGCCGTTTCCTCCACCATGTGGGCTGTCTGCGAGTTCAAGGCGTACTTAGGAGAATGCGGACCCGACAGAGACTGAATGAACAACATACGTCGCTGTGCACATTTACTACATGATTTCATGACCTCACTTTCACAGCAGTGTAATTCGTATCCTGTCTATCCACACATCTACAGTCGTGAGCAACATAAAAGGGAACACTGAACACTTGTTTAATCAACGATTACTTGTAATGAATCGATGTGATTGCGACGTGCTGAATTCCAAGAACTACCTTTCCGCCGGATTTTAAAAAGTTATTTCACTCACTAACCTTTCCACTTGAGCTTTTGACATTACGAACACCTCTGCACTTGCCAACTGCGTTTAGCAACGACGACCTTTAAAAGGTAATTTTAGTGTTTCCTCTCATATTGCTCACGACTGTACTACAGGCAATATATTCGTAATGATGCAACAGCTTCCAGGCTGCCCTGTCATGGTGTGAGTCTGCCCATCAGGGTCATCAAGATAAGAAGCATCGTATTAGCACTTACTATCACAGTCACGACAGTGCTACCTTAAAACAGTGGGCCTTCATCAATTGAGACCATCGGACTATGATTCGTGGCTCTATCAGCCGAATCATAGAGTACTGTTGATATACATTGCAGAACAGGCCTCCATTTACATATTTTTAATTGTGTATGCTGCTGGGCGAACATACAAATTAAAAAATATATATACAATGACGTGCACAACAGGTCACATATAGTTAAGGAGACATGAATCCCGGAAAGCGATCGTGTCATCCTCGAATGCGTTGAAGCACTCCCAGCAAAACTGACGGGCATCCGGCGCTCTGACCTTTCAAGCGTGGTCGCCTCACTACGCAAGGACAACTTCAAGCTTCTCCAGACGGACAAAGAAGGAGGGTTTGTCATGATGACCTCTTGCGTCTACAACGAGAAGACTGGCAGAGCCCTTCATAGCAACTTCGGTCGGCAGAAAACTTCCACCCAGCGAAGGCGAAGAAGAGGCTCTCAAAGCGTGCGTTGATTCTGGCCTTTCCAAACTGTCGGCTTCGCTCAAAGGCTCCAAAGAGCTGTGCCTATCCGCATTCTTCACCATGAAGACGCACAAAGAGGGTAACCCTTTTCGAGTGATTGTCTCTGAAGTTGGCACTTGGCAGCGAAGCTTAGGTCAGTACCTGCAGAAGGGTCTTTCGTTTGTTAGAAGTCAAAGACCCGTTCATCGTTCGAAGGCCCTCCGAAGTGTCAAACTTTCTGCAGCAGTCTTGCCCTCAAGGAGTGCAAGCATTCTCGATGGACATCAAGACCTGTATTACTCGTTACCTCAGGCTGCTCTCACTGATACCTTACAAGAAGAGATCGAGAAGCACGTCCAGTACGTTTTCAAAACGCCGTCAACACCGTGTAACCAGGTTTTTAGAACTTCTATTCTTTTACCTCAGCAACACGGTCGTAAGACAGGAAGGGCGATACTATGTGCAAAAAGAGCGTGTGCATAGGATCGTGTATTGCCCCCATCCTAAGCAACTTGCTCTTGGCAATACACGATCCTATGCACCAGAACCTACGATCCGGTGTGAATTTTTCGCTTTGTGATGACTTCCTTGTTTTATTCGACGCGAAGCCGGACGAAGCCAGCATCACGGCAGACAAGATTTACAGCAACTTGTGCACTAACTTCCCTGGACTTCCTTCACTAAGGAGCTGCCTGAAGGCAAAAAACTGCGCTTCCTTGACCTCACGATTCACCTGGACGACCGGCATACCTGCTGGATTTATACCCCGATCGAAGAAAGACCTACTGCCATTTCATCTCATCATTCGAAGCTCGTAAAACGCGCCATCGCCTTGACGCCATGAGGAATGCCTTAGGTCGTTCCTGTCCCCATCAAGTCGCTTCAAGTTTCGCCTTCAAATGGAAAGGTTGGCAAGGGCTGGCTTTCCAGAACCGTTCTGGCAGGACTGGCTGAAGTAGTGCTACGCGAACTAGGTCGCAAGGAAAACGAAGACCCACAGCAAGTTGACAAGGCCAAAGTTTCCGTCATCCCCTACTGCATGGCGTATCCCACCGGGTGATAAAAGCGGCTGTGCGAGCGGGTGTAAGAGTGGGTTTACTCGGCGCCTATAAACTAAGCTCTCTCTGCAAGCGAGTGAATGCGGCAAGCTCTGAGAAACCCGCGTGCCAGAAGAAACATGCAACTCAGTTTGTTCCCTGCAAACAGGAGTGGTGTAGGAGATCCCGACGTCCTGTGGAGGAATGTACATCGGTCAGACCGGCCGTGGTGTCAATGACCGCCTACGAGAACACGCCAGCAATCTTGGAGCGAAGACCGGCAGCAACTTGGCAATCCACTGCGCTAGGTGCGGCTGTAGCCCCGATTTCCAGCAGACGCGCATCGTTCGCAGTTACCGAGATTCCCGAGCCGAGAAATCTATGAAGCCTACGAAATGCATAACGTCGGGTCAGCATTGTCAGTTCACCTTCGATAGCGTTAACAGACAAAGAGATTAGTTATCTGCACCGTTAATTTTCATGCGTTGTATAGGGTAGGGCACTGCGTTTTTGCAATATCTCTCCCCCTCCTCTCATGTGAAAAGCCTATTTATTCGTGTTCGCACAAATAAAAAGCATTGTGGCAGTTCAGCGCCTGGTCCTGTCTTACTTTCTGTGTCCTCTTACTTTACGCGCTGTTTTTGAAACCATGCAGTTACAAACCTCACCTGAACGAAATTCGGTTTCGTTCTGGAACCAGCGAGAAGGCGAGTCATATAACAATTGACTCGCAGAGCTCAGGATACTAGCCTCGCAGTGTGAACTTGGAGAGCTTGAAAATAGTATCTACGCAGTAGAAAATCTTGGGGTACGAGAGGAAAGAACTTCGGCATATTTTGGATCCCTCCGAATAAAAACAAGCGATTTTGCGAGAGCATTGCCATATGCCTACTTTTGAAGACGTACTGCCGCGGCTGCAAGTAGCCGAATATTTTTCCACCCTTGATGCTGCGTCAGGGTTTCATTACTCAACACCCTCCTATGCCAGAACTAAAGCCCCTTCTTGTGTCTTCCGCCGGCTAAGTTAAGTAGCGCCAACTCATCCTGTCCCTCTCCCTTTACACCCCGCCTCGCGGAAGCCGAAGTGCCACCATGAGGTTTCTGCTGCTTTTTCGTTGATGCACCCGCCCATGCCCGCCCATGCCCTCGGGACGCAGAAACACCGAGCGAAAACTCACTCGACGGCAGGCAGTGCAGGACGAACTCAACACGTCAACACTTGCGAAACGGAAAAGAAATATTTGTTTTCCTCACGTGTGCACATGCGGGTGCAGAACAAGATGGTAGAAAAAAAGCGGAAAGAAGTGGCTGAAGAACCTTTTCCGGAACCTCCGGAACCAATAATGGACGGCGGCGACGAAAAAATAGATAGTGCTACGTAAAAAAAGCGGCAACAGACGTGATGGTGGGGCTTCAGCCACAACAATTGAGATTTGTGACTCTAAAGAAGAGAGCAAAGAACAGTTAGCTGAATTCAACTGCAGCGCTCCTTTTGAATCTGAAAGAAGCATTGACGTGTTAGAAGCAAAACCGCCGCCTTGCCAGAAAACGCGGCTTACAACATCGCAGAGCTACAGGATGCACGGCAACGGGGAAATATTACAAGAATTGCAATGTCGAAACTATGTTTCAAGTGTGCGTCAGGCACAAAGCATGAAAACACATACATTGTTTGGTAGTGCACAAACGGACGAACACGAAGGAAGAAGACGGACCAGTCCTTCTTTGTGCGCTACCTAACAATTGGTAGGTTCCAAGTCACCCGCCTTTGAGTCTTACATAAAACACGGCCAGAAGGACGACACATACAAGTAGCAATCCAACCGACGGCGAAGAATATTTCGTGGAAGCGTGGGGGTTCGTGCGATCGAGAGCGACGGGCAGTGGGTGGCAATGTTAAATGTGGCCGGCATCGTCTCAGATGGAAAATAAACACAGGAGCGAACTGTTTCGTTATACCAGAAACAGTCTTTCGAAAGTTATCAGAGACTCTAGCCCAAAACAGTTCCGCACCTTGCGAACGTTTTTCGGCCACACAGAAAAAAACAACGGAAAGATAAATCTTGTTGCCTCTAATAGGACTAGGAGCACCGAGGTGACGTTCTTCGTTGTCGTTCAAGTTGTGCCAGTTACATTAAGTGGCCCACGTGGCTGAGAGACTACAACGCATAGATACGGTCAACGCCGTAGCGTCTGGAATCATGGTATCTGGCTTTAAATACATATTCCAGGGCCTACGACAACTTTAATGCCTCACCTATCGCCTGCAGCTAAATGCCGATGTACGACCAACCATCAAAGCAAATGCAGAATTGCCGTCGCTTTTCAAGAGCCCGTCAAATGAAATCTGGACAAAATGTAACGCAACGGCGTCATCGCGAGAGTGAAACAGCCGTGCTTGTGGTCCGCCATGTGGTGGTAGTACTAAGAATGGTAAGCTACACATATCTTTGGATCCCTCAGATTTAAACGAGGCGATTTTGAGAGAGCATTGCCATATATCTACTTCGGAAGACTTACTGTCGCGGCTGCAAGAAACCAAATATTTTTCCACCCTCGATGCTGCTTGAGGGTTTTGGCAAGTAGCCCTTGACCAACAAAGTTCGCCTGTTTGCACCATGAACACACCGTTCGGAGTACGGGTTTCTGCGCATGCCATTCGGCATCACATCGTCACCGGAGGTTTTTCAATGCGCCCTGTATGAAGTGGTCGGAAGCTAGGCTGGCGTAGCGGTCGTGATAGACGATATATTAGTCTGGGGAAAGACATGGCAGAAGCACGACCAAACCCTGATCGCCTTGCTTGAAGGCTGCGGAAATGCAATCTAAGCTCAATAGTAAAAAGTTACAATATTTCCATGGGCCACCTCCTCACTGCAGAAGGACTGTCACTGGATCCAGACAGAGTTTCATGCAAGTGCCTGCGATAAAAAAGCGTAAGGAGCTTCACGTATTCCTAGGAATAGTAAACTTTGTAGCTCCTCTTATCCTAAACTTATCCGTTGCATCCGCACCTATTCGGGAGCTTCATAAGAAGGACATCGCTTAGACGTGGACGGAAGGGCAGAAACAGCTTCCAAATATTATGAGCTATTCTTGTTACAGCGCCCATCCTAGGCTATTTCACGCCGTCCAAAACAGTGAAACTGTCCGTGGACGCCAGCCAATCGGCGTCCGCGCCGTCATCTTGGAGGATGACCTCTTAGAGCCTATTGGTCCCGCTCCTAATTGCCGCGGAGTAGCGGTACGCATAAATTGAAAAAGAAACCCTAACCATAGTTCATGGCCGAATGAGTCCAAGGAATACATACTCGGAGAACCAGTAGAATTCTACCATCGGCCCCCTGAATCAATTTTCAAGAAACCGGTTTTTGATTGCCCTTTTCGTCATCAACATGCACCTCGTTCTTCAAAGATTCCCTATCACCGTGGTATACTACCGGGAAAGGGACTATCTTTGGCCGACGCACTTTCACGTTTTCCTTGCACAACGGAGGACCTGGTGGATGAACGGACCAATTTGAAGTCAATGCTGTTTCTTCGTTACCTATTTCAGATCAGCAGGGGCGACCAATCAAGACACCCTCATGACGAGCTCTGCCGTTACGCAAGTACACACACTTTTCTCATTAGTGCTTGCACTTCCATGGTGGTGTGCTCGTGTGGCTGGAAAGGTCAATCATTATTCCTATTAGGTAAAAATCACTTCATGTTTGACTCTCATCTACCTCACTTGCGTTAGTAAAGCATTTTGTGGCATTCACTATATTCAACTTTGCCGTTATTGATGCGTTCCACTATATACGCCTTTTCTATGTAGGCTATGAAATAATGGTGTTATAAATTTATTATTTTAATGTGCATCATTTGTAGAAATGTACCTGCATCTTATATATGTTGCTCGCGTGCATTTGCTATGTTCATTGTATATTACATGATTTCGCTTGCTATCCTCTACGCCAGGACTTGTGCAGTACCTCGTCAAGCGACTTTGATCTAGGTTTTGTTTCTGTCCAAGAACGTTCCCCCTTTTTTGAGAGGAAGAAACGTGAAACAAAGAATCCGTAAGCAAAAAGATAAGTCAATAATAATATCTGGGGTTTAACGTCCCAAAGACACGATATGATTATGAGAGAACGCTAGTGGAGGGCTCCGGAAATTTCGACCATCTGGTGTTCTTAAGTGCACCTATCTACGTACACGGGCCTCTACCATTTCGCCTCCATCGAAACCGCACGGCCGGGATCGAACCGCGACCTTCGGGTCGCGCCGAGCACCGTAACCGCTATACCACCGCGGCGACAGAAAAAGATAAGTCATGAATTACGTGAACACGCTGAAAGTACCTTTGTACTAAGGAAAAATTCTGTTAGAAAAAAAAATGAAAAATAAATACCGAAGAATAAATCAGTATTGAAATCTCCTGCGAAAATAAAAATTTGGGTAGCTCCTGCGTAAGGTGTCCACTGTGGCATCGTTCCGCTGGCGCTGGCCGCACCACACAACGCGCCTCGCGGTGCATCGAATCCATTTTTCGACCGAGAAGCACCAGGTGAACCTTTTAGGCCGATAAGCTTCAAAATAGGACTGCTTACCTTCCAGTTGTTCCTGAGTTACTTATCCTCGTTTTCACTGAATTTAATTTGGCGACATTATGCTCACTACATGTCATTGTATGTCGTGTAGTTAATATACGAGGAGCAGTCATAAAGTAAGGACCGTTTGTTAATATTAAATATTTACATGTCAGAATATAGATTTAGTTGTGCAGCGCCAACTGGTAATTTTTTGCGAAGGTACTGAAGTTATTGTCTGACTCAGTATTCGTCTGCTTTTCAGATATTGCAAACGACAATGTCTGCGAAAATCGTTGCTCCACCTGTTGTGAAGTGCGAGCGGCAATTCGGTTTTTGCTGGCAAAAGGATCATCAGCTGCTCGTATTTGGGGGGGGGGGGGGGTTGTGCCTAGTTATGTACCTCAAGTGATGATGAAGTAAAGGTCAGAAAATTTCGCCGAGACTTCACAAATGGCCGCACAAATGTGCACGACGTAGAGCGGAGTGGCAGGCTCAGAATCCAGACCAATGAAGCTGTTCAACAAGTGGACTGGGAATGGCGATTAGATCGACGACTGCAGTTAGTGTCTTCCGGAGAATTTCCTCTTGTCGCCGCCTACCCTTTGCACGGTTGCAACTGAAGAGCTCGATATCACAGTGTGTCCATGGTGGGTACGAAAAATGCTTGCCGACCAACTCTACCAGCACAATTCCCAGGCGGCGAATTTCTATGCAGATGAAAACTGGTGCAGCAATTACGCAGAAAAGTGAAGTAGGCTTGTACTGAACTAAACCCGTCAATAAAAAGTTTTACTCAGGAATATTTATTTTCTTGGGACCAAACGGCCCTTACTTCTTGAATAACCCTCGCATTTGCAAAGCTATAGCTTTGCGTAACCTGTCTTTTTAGTTATATTAAATTGTGCTTACTATAGGATGCCCCACTTGTACCTACTGTGCATTTATGCTGTTATGAATTTTATACGTCGGATATCGGATTTCGCTTGTCTACCTACTTATAAGTTCTACTGATATTTGGAATACTACTGTGCTAACAATTGCCCGTGTTCAGTGATCATAGCATTTCTTTTGTTTTTTTTTATGAACTTATGCGGACTGATCATGAATCTGCGTTCTTCCTGCGACAATTCAAAGACATTTGCTTGTTGGAATATTATTTGCAGGCGTTAGGGGCCTGGTTGCCTGGTTGGCAATCACTGCATCGAGACAACTTTCTCTAGATACTGCGTTATCATGTGACCCAGGAAAAGGTGACCGCTACTCCATCTCTCGCATGACTGATAACGTTCGTTCGATATAAGGAATTGTCTGATGAGACTTCCTAGAATCCACTAACTGCGTTAATGGTTGGAAACAAAGGTTACTGCATTACAGACAAATGATTTGTACGCATATTTCATTTAACTTGAGCGGTATGAATACTGCGAATGCCTGCACACATGCAGACGTTCCTATATCCATTGCACGTGGTTTGTCCCGATACGCAAGACATTCAGCTAATGAACTCTTCTCACATGAGCGTACCCATTCCGTGCGAAAGAGCTCCAGTAGTTCATCACGACTTCGCTCAGCTTCACTTCCGGACCAGAGTGGGCGTCTTCGAACGGCACACCGAACAGCAGTCGATGTCACTCCACGATGGTCACCTGCGTGAACACGGTCCGGCTATGCAGTGTCAAATATGCATGTGCACGCAATGTATATTATGACTGCGTTTTAACACGGAAGTGTTTCATGCCGGGGTCCACGAAGACTTTGATGATGTATTTCCGTCGCGGAAATACGTCAGCAAAATGAACGCCATCAGATGGCAAAGAAAAAAAACTAAGAAAACGTTCTGTTGACAGGAGTAGAACCAGGCCTCTCAGTGCGCGACGATGGCTGGCGGGCGTTTAGCCGACTGAGCTACCGCCTAACACATAACGGAGGCTGCCTGAACGCGCCTTTTATCTTTCACTCTTGCCTCTTACAGTGCCTTGATTGATGGATAGATGCTATGAGCTTCCCCTTTATAAAGAGGCGGTGACATGTGTGCCACCAGGCTCGAAGAAAGAAAATGAAAAACGCGCCGTTGCTCGACCGTCCCATTCGGCGCGTTTGTCGACGGCGCGTAATTTTGTCAACCCTCAACAAACCGTGAGGTGGTGGCTTTAGCCCAAGCCTCGCCCATAGCATCCATCCATATCGAAGAATAGCTCTCCGATGCTCGGCTGGCTGTGGCACCTGGTTCCCGCTCACCCTGTGAGAATTAACAACAAGTTAGAGGGAAGACACGACGCCCGTAGCGTTTCTCTTCGCGTTTCACGACGCTTTGAAGGAGTGCATATCGAGTATCAGTGTTTATTATGTGCTTTTTGATGCCATCTTTGTGAGGGATTCCCCATATGCGGTGTCCACATTTATGTTAAGAACTTCATCTACCGGAAGGGTTAAATCACGATCACGGGCGTTACTTGTCGGTACGGAGATGTACCACTAGGCGTCAACGTGAGTGCGCCCACATAAAGCGGTGCTATGTCTGCCGAACGCAGCAGATTCCTATGACGAGGGATCAGCCATCTTTTTTGTTAAACACGCCATAGCATTTATTCCTTTATCTAGAAGATAGCGTGATATTCAAGGGGTGACGCTTATTATTAAGGGCGGTTACGGCGATAAGAAAGTTACGCAGGGTTTTCATGACACAAGGGACCCAATGCTATTGCCCCCACCCAAGTAGTATAACCAGAAGGTAATTTTAATGTTAGAAGTGGTCAAAGCGATAAAATATTATTTAGTTTTCAGCGGAGACGCAACAGCTTCAGCCGCGATCTACATGCTTTCATAAATCTCGCCTGCTTCATATGATGGCGCAGGATCAGTTGCCGGGCATTTTTCCGGAAAGTATAATCGTCACGCGTGCGTGCTGGTGTGTGGTGGCGGCAGTACGCAATAAGAGACGCGTTCAGAGCACGTTTTGCCCTAATATGCGGAGATCTTGAGCCGCGGTCAGTTGTGAATTAGGTCGCGAATGACGAAAATCGCAGCTTTAACTGCTCTTATGCAAACTAAGTAATGGATTTTCGTATTCATCAGAAAATGAATGCACTGATGTCGCAGACGCCTGTTAATTCTTTTCTTGGTACTTTCGACAATTCGGCATTCGGTAAATGCAGACATTTTTTCCGGTCCCTTGCAATCCTAATTAACTAGCTTTTACTGTAATGATGTCCGAAGGCTCACAGAGGAGTAGCACATCCGGAGGCACAATCGCTCTCTTCCCCACAGGCTTTTGTCTGTCTTTTGATTTTGCTGCCTTTGGGATGCTACTATGGGGTTCTTGGGTGTTTTTATTGTAATGTTTGCTTACTTGGTAGAATATGCATCAGACAGGAGGGAGTGGGGTAATGCTAGGGCAGAAAGGTTTATTTATAGCACTGAGTTCAATTTACGATGGTCAAAATAATTATCAGATGGTAGCAAATACCATTTGGACCCCTACACCTTGCGCAAAGTTGGGGCTAGGAGTCTTTCCGCCAATTTTTTCTGGACGAGTATTTGAGTTGCTCTTCAGTGACCGAACTGGTACTAAGACCCTGCACTGATAATCGAAAATGCGTACCATCTTCTCTCGGCACTTCTCTAGGCAGGAAGGTCGAAAGGCTTGCCATTTGTAGATATCCAAGAAATTACTTTTTTATTTGCGAGCACGTCTGGCGAAAGCATTCACTGAGTGACTGTGAAGGGGACGCTTTCTGTCTGAAAGGCATTGTTGTTGTCTGAAACAGTCGCTACGTGGTTCAAAACTCTTGTTTGTCCTTTGGCTTGTGATGGTGCAGGGGTCACTTCAGTTGTTAATCAAGACAAAAATATTCTGCAGATAAAAATGCATATGAGGGAATGTTCCACTGAATGCTTGACTTTGACTTGCCCGAGAACCAATTTTAAAAGCCAGATGGAAATTGAAGCGGGAATAAAGAAGTCCCCGTTGAATAACTGCCACACAAGGCGCCGAACCATCTATAATTGTCAATCCACGGGGATTCAATCGAAGCTTTTGAAAAATATCCCGGGCTGGAGCCAGCTCGGGATATTTTTTGCCGGGCCGGTTTTGCCGACGCCAGCAAAAACCGGGTGTATAGCGGCAGCACGGCACCTATTGCCCCCCCCCCCCCTTCTCCCCCCCGTAGTCGTCGCCTATAGTGCGCACCGCTTATGTATGATTCACTGCCCGCATGATGCGTCACATTAATGTAGGTAGGTGTTTGCCGCTTTTTGTTGACAAAGCGGTAATCGTGGCGAGCTTTCGAGATATGTGAGGTGCATTTCGCCTAAGGAGGGGTAAAGGACGTCAATGATAAATTTTGACCGCACGCTCAACTAGAAACTGGTTACTAGAAACAGTCTAGAAACTGGTTTGCGTGTCACCTCAAACCTAGAAACTGTTTGTGTGTCATATGCTTCACTTTTCCAATAAACTATGCATTATACTCCTTTCATTCAACTAGAAACTGATTTTATGTCGTTAATTTGTTCCACTTTCTAATGCACTGCAGAAGGAATGCACAAATCGTTGGCGGCTATAAAGGAAGTCTGAATGCGTGACCAGGGCACAAGGTATTTATTTACGGAAGTATGGTATAAATTGCCATTGTTGCTAGACTGTAATGTCTAGAACTTTCGTACTGCTGTCATACATTCTGTGCTTGTAGATTATCATCCGTTGGTTGGGTTAAGCTCCATTCACTGACGTTTCTGTTAGAATGATTTCATTTGGTGGCCTCGTCAACTGTTACTTCAAGTGCACCGTGCAACTTTTGTTCTGTATTTTTGAGTGTGCAAAGGCAGTTATTGAGCTAATACTGTTAAACTTCATTATTCCATTTTGACGGGTACGCAGAATGACTTTGACTTAAACTAAATGAATTAACCCAAGTTATAGCAAAATGCAATATTTCGCGATAAAGAAGGTGACACGTCTGGGAACGTACTACATTCTCTTTTTGACGAAAATGAGGATTTCCTTGTGCTTCCTGCCTCTGGACACAGTCGCCATCGCCGTGTCCTTGAGAGCACAAATGTGGCAGAAGCCATACCCGTGACTCTAGAACGTCCGTGTGTGAATCAGTCTCTCTATTGCCTGGTAAACGAAGGGCACATCGGTGCCATAAGTATTTTGGCATTCGCATAGTTGTCATCCCCCCTGGCGTGGTTTTCATATTCGCCGACTACTTGGGCGATGATGACTTTTTGTGTTTCGCTGGCGCAGGACATTGCACATTTGTCCACCTTGTCATACTCGCCAAATCTGTATTGTCAAGCACATTTAACATTTAACGTGCTCCAGGTAGATTAACTGTACAATTCAATCTCTTTGCTAAATACAAACATGGTTGAAAAGTAAAAACGATTTTCTGACACTGTGTCAGCTAAAAGAGCCATCCGCAACACCTTACTACATAAGGAAAAGAGACACGCGGCACATACCGTTTTCACGAACGAATTATGGCCTGAAAACTGTTAAGCATATCATGCCAAACTTTTTGAATTACCTGAACAACAAAGGCATTACGCCTGATACGCTGACAAACAAGCAGTGGAAAGAATATTTAATTAGCAGCCCCAGACAGCGTCTCTGAATGTTATCAAGTAATCTCGAGTTCATTTTCACTATGTATTATTTGATAGTACCATATTCAATTTGATATTTTGTTTGATTAGAAGTGCATTTTTTTCCTTTTCATATGTACATCTACAAACATGAGCTGTTTCATGTATTTGTGTTTTCGTTATGCATACCATTTCAAGGTAATGTTTCTTGTATATATATAGTTATGTTCATTTCCATTTTTTCTCACATTGTTCTCCCATATTTATACCGTATTCTTCAGTGTTTGCCGATTTTTTACATTATCTCTGCAGTTGAAATTTGCTGCTAATTTTGCTGATATTTTGCTTGCTTGTGTTATGCTTTCTTGTACTTTTCCTGTTTACCTGCTTGTATTTTATTTCTTTTTTTTATACATGACCACGTGTCTGCTGCCACTCTGCTTAGGTGAGGAATCCCGTCAAGCTGCATTTCAGCAGCTTTTAATTCCTGTCTTTGCATCTTTTTTTTACTCTTTTTAATCTGATTTGCATTTTGTTTTGTGTTGACCGCTACCATTGTATGAAAATATTGAATTCATTGTGCCTTACATTGTGCTTTAACACGATTGCCGAAAAAAAATTGCTAAATAAACTGAAACTGAAACATGATGTATTAAAATTCACTAGACTCTGTGATCGGGGTACAAAAATACGGTGAAGAAACTATTGCCAATTGTTTCTTCCATTACCTCGCTCCAGGTGCAGGCAATAATTAGTAATAATTGTTGTCGTTAACGGGTACGAGCAAGACTGTGCAGAGTGGTCAAAAACGGCACACTTTAGGTGTTGTCATTCTTGCGGTATTGCTGTGGAGCTATGTAGCAAAAAAATGATAGAGCTGTCTAACACCCATGCGAGAGTGAGGCAGACAGTTAGGAGGTAGCCAAGAATGAAAATTTCAATTCAGCTACCGCAACCGTTCATTGTTTCAGCAGCGACCCTTTGCATCAGAAGATTTTCTCATTTATTTATTTATCAACACAAAGCATATTGTTTTTAAAATACGAATTATACGGATTTCTCAAAGTGATTATTCATGTTCTATTTTTGCAGCAATGCTACCATGAAGTCCAGCACTTCCTAGCTCTCTAGTGCACTGCTGTTCCAATGTCCCTGTGGTACGCGCACACATCATGTGCAGTGTATTGTGCATGCTGTGGCATGGGCACATCACTTTTTTTTTACAAATAATGCTTTTAAAACAGTCATTCCCTATCACATGTGTCAGCTGATCAACAGTGGGGCTTGCAAGGATAGCTCAGTACTCGAACTTGTCTTCTCTGACATCCTCGCAAAAAACTGTTACTCAATTGAGGCGTTTTTGCAACATCAGGTGTTTTTGCAACATCTTTGCAACATAAGCCAGTTTCTTTTCAACGTGATGCAACAAATTGCGTTTGCCCGGGATACATGAGCTTAGAACGACTGAGGGTTGACCTAGTTGGTAGGAATTCATCGTAAAAAGATCGGCGTGCAGACACGAACACACGGCAAGGAAAGCGAGTAGAATCTCGACAACATATTATGAAACAGGAAATATAGCATAGCGTTGTGGTTTCACTTGTTTGTTCAACGACTTGTGGCTCTCGCCAATGTTTTATCAAAATAGTACATAGCGGGTCAGGGTAATTTTACTGACAGTGCATCATTTGCGAGCAGCTCTGATGCTGTTTGCTTAAATGAAGTTCAAATCGTCATACACGCATGTGTAGCGAGAAAGACTACGGTCAGCACCATATGCAAGTACAGTGCGAGAGTGGCCCATAATCAATATCGTTGTCTGACACTTCATGCTGAGTACTATGAGAAGTATGATGAATGAGCCAAGAGATCAATTTTCTCTTATTCAGCTGCAAATTTTATTAACGGATGGTTATTTTCATTTTTTGCACGTGCTAAAATCAGTGAATGACAGCGCTGATTGCTTGCATGTATATGGTGTAAGGAAGAGAGAACAGAGACAACGCCCGATCGCAGGGACGGCTGTATTATTCTCTGCTTTGTCTTGTTTCGCTTCGTGCCAGCTGCCCGCGCGCCCGAACTCCAGCGTCGTTCTTCGTCCTCACACTCGGCCATGACTGCGAACGCGCGGAGCTGCCGACAAGGCCTCCGGCGGGCGGCACTGGCTGCACCGCGCTGCGATTCTGCTCGGGATGTGCCTTTTAGGAGGTTAATATGGCTTCAGCCAAGTTTAAGAGAGCCCGACGTTTCGGGACCGATTCGGTCCCTTCCTCAGGGGTGACTGGTTTGGTCACGGAAGCTTCTCCCCGATTTGTTCCACCGCGGCTCCGGATTTCCCTTTCCCTCACGTTTCGAAGGCCGTGAACGCAAACCGAGGGCATTGTTCCCAGAGACCGGTTCACATTTGCCGGCGTGTTTCGAATGTGCCACGACTCGAGCAAGAGCCTCCTTCCCAGATTCCTTTCTGTTTCCAGAACAGAAGCGCCGTCGAAGTCGATCTTATGGTCGTGCTTTTCTCAGTGCTCTGCAAGAGCGCTGCTTTGCACTTCCATGTTCCTGACGTCGTTCTTATGTTGACGTAATCTTTCTGGGAAGCACTTGCTCTCGCCTATGTAGCTAGCTGGGCATTGTGAACACGGCACCTTGTAAACTACGCCTGGTGTTGTTCCCTCGGGGTCGATCCTTCGGCCGCGGTAGCAGGCGGGTGAGCGTCGACGCTGGCTTGTGTATCACCGTGACCCCCTCTTTTCTGAGAATCCTGGCGAGCTCTTCGCTGATGCCCGGCACATATGGTATGACAATGCGCTGGGCTGGCTTCTTGGATTCCGTTTTGGCCGGTGGGGTGCCGGGGAGGGGGGAGGGGGGTCGCGTAGCGTGTTTTCC
>NW_023615524.1:0-80001 GCF_013339695.2 Rhipicephalus sanguineus | reverse complement strand
ACACAGCTGAGGACCTCGATCCATATTCATTATGAATATATAGTTGCCTGGGCCACACGTCAACAAAAGTTCAAGCTTAACCGCAGACAAGGCGCAGCCGACAGACGATTAACAAGCGCCGGCAGTCTTGTCTGCATTGTCGTCAGCCACCTAGTATACTATATAGCTGTTTGCATTTATTGTGCGTTTTTAATGCGAGATCATTAATTGGCCCATTGTGCGATCCCGCTGCAGTCAGAAGGCGGTGGCAGAAAAGCGGCACACAAATTGCGTTGTCTTCGAGACGGCGCACGTGATTGTTCGAAAACCGAGCGTTGGAAAGCGAACGTTCGAAAAACGAACGCTGGCGGACGATTGACTACACTGTAAAAAAAAAAGTCCTTTGATTCCTTTCGGAGAGTCCTGACTTGGCTCCCTTTAAAGAGCGTGAAGGTCGCAGCAAGACCATCCCCACCGTTGTGGTGTCTACGTCCACTGGAAGCCCTGATAACCATTCCCGAAATACAAAAGAAAAGACATTCGTCATATTTGGCCCTACAACAAACCACACTACTGTTCCTGCATGAAAAACACAGTGGACGCCTTCACATTTACACGGATGGGTCAGTTACTTCTGCAAGCTCAGCAGAGGCAGTGGTCATTCCCAAGAAATTCGTCACCATAAAATTCAAGACATCGCATTTGACATCATCGACGGCTGCAGAACTCACCGCCATCCGTGCTTCTCTAGAGTTCGTGGTTTAAGAACCGCCAGAGGCATGGTTAGTCTTCTCCGACTCCAAAGCAGCCCTCCAGTGCATTACGTCGCCATATCATCATGGACCAAATGAACAATTAGTCGCTATCATAAGACTGCTCCATCACCGCGCTATGGAGAAGAAGCACAACATAGCGTATCAGTGGATACCGGGCCATTGCGGTATCTACGGAAATGACCGCGCAGATGAAGCCGCCCGATCTGCTCATGATGCTGTCCATTGTGCAGCCACGCCGTTATCAAGAACGGACGCCGCTACAAGGCCTCGTTCACTTGCGCGTGAACTGACACTCGCACAGAGGAACTCGACGGAATTTGCCAACGCCCGTATTTACAACTTGGACTCAAATCTACAGCTCCGTCTTCCGTTGGGAATAACTAGAGCTGAGGAGACGCCCCTGTGCCGCCAGTGGCTCGGGGTGGCCTTCACGAATGCTTACTCATTTCAAATCGGAATGGCCAGCAGCTCGACATGTGATAACTGTACCTGCTAGGAGACAATCGCCCATCTTCTCTGAGAGTGTCATCGCTTCAGTGCGCCAAGAACTTTCACAAGTGTTAGACAGGCTTGACAATCGCCCATTGTCGGAGGAAAAGGCCTTAGGGCACTGGCCGAGACTGTCCTCGGCCCGGAAGGCTTTGAGAGCGTTATTGCGTTTCTTGCGGACAACTGGTCTCAGAGACAGACTTCAAGCAGTGTCGTTTATCGTATTATTCTTCTCCTTTTTCTTGTTCTCCTTTCTGTAACATCTCTTTTCTATCATCTTTTATTCCCCTTACCCCTTTCCCATGGCGCCGGGTAGCCAGCCGGTCTGAGAATTGGCTAACCTCCCTGTCCTTCCGTTTTTCTTTTGCTCCTCCTCCTTTTTAAAGAGGCACATGAACTCTCTTTGGGGACCATTGTACTCTCTCGGGAGAGTCGTGTGACCCACAAGAGAGTTAACGTGCCGCTTTAAAGAGAGTCATATACGTGGCTAGTCAGGACTCTCCGAAAGGAGTCACACATACTCTTTCTTTTTTCTTAGAGTGTAGGTGGCGCCCAAGCTTCGCTTGTTAACCGCCACGGACAAGCGAAGCTTGTCTGTGGCGGTTAACAACGTAACATGAGTACGTGGCATTCGCTCTTGAGTTGCACTACGACTGTTCCGATTGGGTGTATGGCGATGAAAGCCGGTTTCAATAATGCGCGATTCGCCGTCTACGATATGAAACGCGTTGAACCACAGGAGCAGCCGTTTGACATAGCGGTTGTCTCTGATGACGTTCACCTCTTGCTCGACATGAAACCGCCTCCCGAAGTCATAGACGCGTGTCTCAATGCGTATGGTAAGCTTGTGCCCATCATTGTAGGCGATCCGTCCAAACATAATGCAGTCGTGTCGTGGTCCTGCAGATCGGTGTACCCGACGCTAGTTGATGACGAAGGATGAGTCGAGTGCTCTCGCGGAGGTCGATTCGCACACGCCAAGACGGGCGAGCGGCACATACGCGGCTATCACAACCCGGCCGAATGCGAATGTAAAGACTCGTCTCGGGCTCGTTCCGGGTGGCAGTATGAATGTGCACTACATAAGAGACCCGTGCTGTCCCTCAAAGTCGTTTGAAGCCAAGTTCAACCTCGTTATAGCCAAGTTCTGCCTATATAAAGCCAAGTTCAACCTCTTTACAGCAATAAATAAGCATGGCACCGATAAACTTCGCTGTGTATGAGCTTTCCGCGGCTTAGTGCAAGCTGGCGATCGACTTTTTTGCTTTGATTTTGTTTTGTCTTTCTGTGCCAACCGTATTCCCGACCGATATCTACAAAACCCTGCTACGCTGGGGTTGTTCATAACAGCAGTTTACAACGAATCCTGATGAAGGATGTACCGTTAAAGATGGCTGCCAGTCGTCAACCACCGAAGAGCTTAGTGAATACCGACCGTCGGCCCGTATTCACAAGTTCTTACGCTAAGTTCCTTTGTGAGAGCACCTTCCATGACCAACCATAATTTTGTACGTATTAGTGAAGGCCGCCAAGCATTGCCAACCAGCGATTTACAGGGACCTGTCGTTCTTACTTGGACGCGTTCGGTGGCGTTGTTTCATTCAACCCTTGTCGCATGCACGTGCACGCAGGTCGGAAGACGTCTTCATGCTCTACCGTCTTTCATCGTTCTGGAGCAGTTTCTTCAGCGTCATCGTCACCATCGCTGTAGGAGTTGTTATCAGCCTCCTCACAGGTAATACCTTTACGGGACCGTTTTGAAACATGCACTTAGCCTAAAATGTTTTTAATGATGTCTCAGACACGCCAGTAAATCGATGACTGCGTGGTGCTAATTGGTTCATGTTGACTCTAAGTATGCGCTGATTGCAGGTATCCCATAAGAGAACTCAAACGGGATACCGACACGGTCCTGTTAACCCGCGTCCGTCCGAGTTCTTTTATGTGATACATGCAATCAGCGCGTACTAAATGCCTTGTATACGCAGTGCACATTTTCTTTAACACAGTTAGACGGGCCCCCTGGAAAGGCATATATTGGCTTTATCATTTGACTGTGTATTGGGCCCTTTAGCCTGCCTCACGCAATAGAGGCGTGCGATGAAACTTCTATTCACATATTTAGACAGTATCGGTCAGCTTGACAAACTTTAGTTGCACCTTGAATGCACACAATGAAAGACTATCAGCGCACGTCCACGCCCACGAGCCAAAAAACTCAGTCTTTTTTTGTATGTTAACATTTTTATGTCATATTTTTCTCTCTCTCTCCGTGCCTTTCCTACCCAATCCCTTTCCCCACGCAGAGTAGCAAGTCAGCAATTTGTATACACCGGCTAAATTTTCTGCCTTTCAATAAGAGTCCTCTCTCTCTTATACATTCGTACCACACAAACAAAGCGTGTTTCTTTGGTCTGTTAGTCACTTTGAGTAATTAATTAACTAAGTTATTTACTTATATTTCCCAAAGCAGAGCGGATGTGAGCACATCGTGATGTTAGACATTATATGTTCGCAAATTAGCATACCTTACTCTCGTTCGCCCTCAACTCGAGTACGCTTCCCCTATTTGGTCGCCTCACCAGGAATACCTTACAGACATATTGGAACGAATTCAGAACAAGGCAAGCCGCTTCATTTCTAACGATTACAGCTGTCAGTCTAGCGTGACACAAATCAAAGTTAACCTTTCGTTGCAACCTTTGAGTACTCGACATGACATTGCCTTGCTGACACTGTTTCACAACTTCATTCATTCATCTCGAACAACACTAGCATGCTTGAAAAGACGCTACTTCACGTCATACAGGCTTCATAATCACTTTAGCTATACCCGCATTTACGGATCAACACGTGCATTCAACTGCTCTGCGCTTCCACGTGCAGTTCGATGTTGGAATTCCCTGCCGGATAGCATCGCATGTCTGACAAACATTGATGCATTTCGTGACCCATTGACCAGTTATCTGGCCAACGAGGTGTAAAAATGTTTGCCATTATCGCAGTGTGCTCTATGTGCTGTAACCTTTTTGCAATTTCTGACTGTATAGCACCGTAGTGTCGCTTTTCTTTTTTTTTTCATTCGATCCCTAGTACTGTAAGATTTCAATTGTGCTTGATTAGATATCAAATAGCAAAAAGCTTTTACGAACTAAAATCTTTGCGAGTTGGGTCCTGATCTATTGCGGGGACTCATCTAGCCACATGATCAGCGAATGCGGGTGGCCGATAACAAGCAGTTATTACGAACAAAATGCCCCGCGGATTCAGGTCTCGACCCTGGGCCTAGCTTGCTTTAGATGCTGCGAGTGCGTTCAACGTTTGCTCGTACTGCGCCGTGATATACAAAAGGAGTAGTCATTAAGCGGCGGCGGCCAAGGAGTCTCCAGAGAAGAAAGCTTGCCGCGAGCGCAGCCAATTATAAACACGTCCTTGCTGACGCTTGCGTCACGAATCTGCTAGGGCGGTCGTCCAGCTGCACCTACTGGTTATTCTCGAAGAAGCTGCCAGCCAAATGAATTTGTCTCTGCGTGTTTTGTTTCTTTTTCCACACCGCAAAACAGTTTTACTTTCCGTGAAGGAAGCGTTGATTTGGGCATGAGATTACACAACGCGACCCGCAAGTGCGAGCGAGCAGCAAACAAACGAAAAGCGTTGTGTTATTGCGCCACAGCGGTACGCAGGTGGCTGAGCACCAAATTACGTAAGAAAAACACATCCACTGAATTCCGATCCGCTTCATTTCTCTGCTCTCTCGGCCACTCAGGCGTTACAAGGAACAGTGAGTAAACAGTGCACAACAAGAATGACCTATGATCTAAAGCTGCGGTTGTGAATATGTTAATCAGCTATGGATAGCGAATGAGACTTCGGGCTGGAGCACTTATGGTAAGGTAGACATTCACGTTTAAGGTGGTCTGCAGCAATGTAACACTTGTGGGAGCGAATTCACAGAACTTCTCTTTCGTAAGTTCGTTTCCCGTTGGTCAGCCGGCTTCCCTAATGATATGCCCCGCATCGTGTTTGGCTGAAATATTCTCTTACGAAAATTTTTTATCGTAAGGCGTTTTTGTGAATACAGGCGCTGCTCCATTGCCCGTCCGTCTTGTTCTTCTTCTTTTTATTTTTATATTTTTATTTTTGCTCCTCGTCAGTAATATAATATAATAATATGGCATGCACGAGTGTATTTCGTACATTCTTCTTGGCCCGTATTCACAAAAACGCCTAACGCTAGAATTGTTCGTAATAGAAAATTTCAGCCAGTCTCGATGCTCGGCATATGATTAACGAGGCCGGCTGGTCAATGGAAAAATGAGCACTTACGAACGAAAATCTTCGTGAGATCGGCCTGTGTTGCTAACCACGAGCCCGATTATTGTAATACCCGAGGATATTAACCTTTGCCAGGAGGCGCTTTCCTTTCTTTTTCACTTTTCGCAATCCCTCGAGGACACAGAAGGCTATCAGTGACCTACTGAAGCTTTTGTGAAGCACCGGCCTCAGTAAACGACCTGCTGTGCGTTTGCGTGTACGTATGCAGTGCTCCCTATCCCCACTTTTTTGTCGCCACTCTTTTACCCCCTTTGTAGGGTAGCAAACCGGACGCTCGAATGGCTGAGCCCCATGCCTTTCACCTATTTCTCACGCTTACTCTCGTGTGCGATCTGTACATATCGGAGTACTCTTACGGCTCCACCCCTTCCACCTGTTCCCTTCTATTCCGAACAAGAATCTCTTCTTTGAATACTCCGGAGTTCGAAGCAACGCACATGCTTTTAACGACGCCATAACGGGGAGTTCCGGGATCATTTTTATTACCCACAGAGAGAGAGGTCATTTGGGGTTCTGTGCACTCAAAGCACGGTATAAGCGAGCGTACTTGCACTTGACCTCATCGGAATGTGACCGCCGCAGCTGCGAATCAAACAGACGGCCTGCAGCTGCAGGTCGTGTGCATATCGTGTGTTTGTTGACTGCAGATTGCGGCAGCAGCTAAGCCTAAAATGGTGGTCTAGATAACCAACGTAGAAAACCGTAAAATATCCTTCTACAGATATGTCAGCCATTTTACAACGACTGGCAGTTCTGAAATATTATGTCGGGAAAATTGAAGCAAAACCGCTAGGGTTGCCAGGCACGTAATAAGCTATACAAGCATGTAGCAGCAAAGTTTCATTGGTTATGTACACACCATTGTGCGTGTGTTTGTAAACGGAAGCTTAAAGAAACGCTGACACAAAATTGAAACCTCAGGATGTTTGTGTTGTAGATTTCCCTGTATACGTGGGCACTTCTGGCCGACTATTAGTGGCAGACGTTTACTTTAAGATACTTTAATTTGGTTTTAAAGTAAGCGTGAGTGCTCATCTGACTTGGCAGCGCCTAGCAACATCGCCACTGGTATGACGTAGATCGAGGCCCCTTGTGACGTTCCACGAGTAAAGCGAGTATTGTGGACGTCACATAAGGTTTGCGGGACGCTCACATTACCACGACTGGCACCCGGCGAGGGCTATTGTTCCTCACCGCTCTCGCTCTGTTGTCGGGCTGCTCTCAAGGTGGTTCTGGCTGCTCAGGAATGCTTTTACTTTTACCTACCCACATGGTTCCATTCCTTACCACGCGCGCGGCCCCGATTTGAAAACTGCGCTTCTTCAACGGCACCAAAGCTGGAGTACACGTGGTCTTAGGCTCTCCCTCGCTGTGGAGGGGGGGGGGGGGGGACGAGTTTCTCGTGGTTTTATGCGGGCGTTTCGAAGTGACGCAAAATTGGTCGCAATAAACGACGCTGGCATTGATTACGTTGGAGCATTTGCGATTCAGTTTCGGGATTACCAGACACGAAGCTACAAATTACAGCACAAAAGTCACAAAAATTTCGCTTTCAGGGCTCCTTTAAAGATAAATATCTTTAAAGGTAAGTGCCAATACGGCGTGCCTTATAATGATAGCTTGGTTTTGGCACGTAAAACCACGTTTTTAAGGCGAAAGCCTTAGATGCCTCCTCCAGGGTTGCCACTGACTTTCGAGTAAATGTCGCCAAACGACGAGCAAAAAGTCGCCAATAGTCGCCATTTTTTACAAATTTCGCCAAAAAAGTCATCATTCTAGATATGTGCGGCGAACCTAGTAATAAAAATTTCTGGTCACATATAGCCCCGTAGAATGCAGTACCATCCAAGACCCTTAAATGATATTGACGTTTCTCAATGCCAGTCGTATCGCCCGCTTCACCATGGTAGTGCATGGTGCTGCTTCTCCGACTATCCGCAAGATTTGCACGGTGCTGCAAGGGTGAATGAATGAAACGCTCATGATATCCTTCCATCCCTGTCAGCTCGTTTCAAAGGTAAAAGTGTGGTAAACCATGGGCGAAAACCGTGAAAGCGTCGTTTGTAGACAGCTTTACGTACCCTTATATGAATTAAAAGGATTAAAAGGTTTATTGAAGGTAACACGACAGAATTCTTACAGGAACCGATCATTAGTAAGTCTTACACGTTTTCAGTGTGAACCAGTGTGATATCGGACGCCACCGACCCTTTCTTATACTCCCTTATGTTTACATGCGTCAATGCGATGCGTTATTATGAACAGGTACACAATGTGAAATGTTATATAGCAAATGGTTTCATTGCACACGCTCACCGAGAACAGTAGAAAATACCTCAATAAATATTTTTATTGCACAAATAGCCGCGTATCCGCCTCTCTTCGCTATTCCAAAACAGTCTTTACGAGCTGAATTGGAGGTACTGCAACAGCGAATAAGTTGCCAAGCTATTCAGAACAGTTCGAGCTTTGGCTGAACAAATGGTCGGGACACGCGGCCAACCTGTCGTCTAGCCCCTTCAGAAGCGAAACTTCAGAGAAGCTTAAAGCGCCGAAAGCTATAAACTAATTATAGTCAAATACTCCCCCGTCGCGGTTTGCAAGGCAGTTCGCTGACTTACGTTTTGCTAGAATGTCGCTGGGGGACGTTCCAGTACCTCCTGCATCTAGATGAATTGAGGAGATACACACGAGTTACAGGACGGACATACCGAATGACGCGTAATGTGCACATTCTACTCGTGGGTCTAAAACCAAGAAAAATACAGAGAATGTTGCCGCTCATTCGTTGGGAAGACATTGAGCTTAGGATGCATAACTCAGTGGAGATCTAAGCCGAAAATCGCCAAAAATTCGCGATGTCACCATTCATAGTTTCAGGTCGCCACAGGCCTCTCAAATTCGCCAATTTGGCGAAAAGCAGCCACCAACTGGCAACCCTGGCCTCATCAAACACGAAAGTTCACCGGCAGCGTCAGCGTTCCGCGTCGGCGGCGTCAACACGAGTGATGCGAAAAATCATCATCACGTGATGACGTCACCATATGACGTCATTACGTCACAGATCGCCAAAATTAGTGACGTCATCGTGACGTTACATAGCGTGACGTCACATGATGACGCCATAACATGACATCGTCGCTTTGCACTGCCTCCGTGATCAGTGGGCCGATCATGGAGGCAGTGCAAAACCGGGTAAGGTGTAGAAGGCTTGTAATGCCTCCGATCCTGGAGAAAGTTCAAAACCACGTTAGGTGCAGAAAGGCTTTGGAAGGGACGCGGGAGGATCAGTACATGGACTGAAAAGAAAAAGAATGAGATGGTTTTCGCCTTCCAGTCGTCTTAGGCAAACGCATAAGGGACACTGTGAGTTTTTATTATTATTACATTAGAAAAATACCTCTGTATTCGTTTTCATTTATTTTCACTCGCCGACCATAAGATTAGCTAACGATGTGCCTAATAAGCTGTCAGTACCGTATTTAGGTGAGCTTGTGACATGGTGAATCGGACTAGTTGGATACTTCTCATAAGTACAACGTTACCGCCAGTGAAGGGGTTAAGATAACAGGTTATTCGTTCACGAAATTCGCTGACCTAATAGGACCGAAAATTCTCGTGCTTTGAAAACTATACTTAACTTTATCCGCAGACAGCTCTATCTTTCCAGCATGATTCACGGGTGACTTACTTTATCGTTAATAAGGCTCAGGTACTACACGAGATGAAATGAAACGACCGCGCATCTCAGTACGCTTGTGCTGCGCCCTGTTTCAGGCGGACGGAAAACTGCTGCCATGCACGAACACCTGGTCGACGACACGCTGCGTACAGCGTGGAGGAAATCGACGCGCCGTCGAGGCAGCCAACGCAACGAGCAGACGCCCAGTGCACCGGTGTCTACTACCGTGCGTATATACTACATGTGCAACTTGCACTGTAACGAACAATTCCTCAAACATGCGCGACGCTGCAGTAACTACGCATGCCCGGACTTCCCGACCCTCCCCCCTCCTCTCGCCTTTAATTTTTCAACGTAAACCCCCAATAAGAGGACCTATCAGGTCCTCCCATAAGCTGTCCCCCTCCCCCTTCCCGTAAGCTTACCCCCCCACACCCCCCTCGAAAAAATCATTTGTCCGCCCCTGCGCATGCCAGCAAATATGAGAAAGAAGCAGCCAACGGTTGACTCTTGCAATTTGCAGAAAACAGAAGCGGGGCGTTGCCAATACAGCTAAAACAAGAGCGTGAAAATTGATACGTCACAAGCCTTGAGGTCCTACTGAGACATAGGTGTGGTACGAAGAGCGAGATCTCGTGCCGTACGAACTGAAGGGATGGCACCAAAAATAAGCAGGAATAATCCAGCTCTTCATCAAGAAATTTTATATAGTTCTCTTATAAGGCGCGTTATCTTATAGGAAGTTTAACGGAATTTCTTCGGACTTAATTTTTCGGTCAGCCTAAAATTTTACTGAGCTGAAATTGAAAAAAAAAAAAGATCTCCAGTAATGTACAGTAGAATATAAAAAACTACCCAATAAAAATATCGTCGAGACGAAGTATACGATACGATATAATTAAATATGAAAATGAAAGTGTGTAAAGCTTGTGTTAAGCGTACCGCATTCACTCGCAAAATACCGGCACTGACTAAATTTTGGCCATTATTGGCTAATGTCTGCTTATACTGAGTATCCACTATTATAACAACGTATTAAGGTAATACTTATGTACTATAAGCCCTGAAAGGATTGTTTGAGTCGCGCGATGCTATGTAAGTCGGAGGGAAAAACGTAGTCGAACTACGGAGGAGCGCTCAAGCATGTAGTTCAGCCCTATATTAAGCTGAATTTATACTGTATCCTCACTTTGCGGCATTTTGTGCTTCCAGAATGAGTCGTTATTTCATTATGCGTTTACCCTTTTGATGCGGTGAGAGTAGAGATGCATTTCCATGTGATATACTTGCAAGTTTCTCACGAGTAAAGTAATAGCTGCACTCTTAATCAGGTACTGGCTAAATGCTGGCTATATCCAGGAAACCAGACGAAAAATGTCCGGTTTCCTGGATATATCTAGCACTTTAAGCGCGACCTGATTAAGAGTGTAGCGACGTTTCTCGGGGCCCATCTCTCCTTATGTACTCAACAATAGACAAATAAAACAGCCAGTTAAGTGAGGAGGTGTCATAAACACTTGTTTGGTGATGAATTTAGGTAGTGGGTTCTAAGAATTTAGTTAAGTGGGAAGTTTGAAAGCGTATGTTTCTTGCTACTCCATTTCACTTCCATATGGTTAAGATGCTGTGTTATAAGTAAAGAAAATTTCTCTGTAATCATGTGTAACGAGAAAAATAAAAGCCAAATGATGGGACACTCGTCCAAAGCCTAGGTATTCTGATCAGCAGCTTGAGTGAAACGGCAGTCGACTGATAAAATCTGCCTTCTAAATATACAGATTCCCCATCGGTTTTCTTTATTTCTTTTTCAGGAAAGAACATCCCGTATTGCAGAAGATGTTCCCAAGCTCGCTATCGACAAGGAAGAACTCGAGAGATTAACGAAAGAAACACAAGTGTGATGATAACTCTTTTGTAAAAAGTGGCACTTCATTATTGAGATCAACACAAACGTCATACCATAAATAAATTTTAATTTGCCTTGGTTTTAGGCCATTATATATAGTAAAAGCTTGTTAATTCGAACTCGAATAAGACTATAAAATTGTTCGAATTAAGCAGAGTTCGTATTAGCGGGCGGGCGCTAGAATGAACGAACATGACGCCACACTGCGCGGGCAGATACCAAGGAAGCCACCTTTGGACTCGTTATCGCGAATTAGGCGCTACTACATGTTTGTGGCAGGTGGTTTCGTAAATAAAGCTCATGGAGTTCTAACAGCGAACCGAATTAATTGACCAGTCAGTGATACGCCAGAAACAAGCACCGACATGCATTGATGTGTGCAGTGAGCCTTAATGTCGAAATGTACGACGCTACTTATGCTTCAAAACACGTTTATTTACATGGCAGAGTTAACGCAATCGAAATTAAAAGTAATCGGCAATTTGCATTCGCTTGCGTTTTCTTCTGTCGCGACTCCATGAGCATTGTTTGTAGCTTGCCTAAAAGCTCCAGCGCAGCGTCCGGATTCTCATCTGCTGAGAAATGCTGCTGTTTCTTTGTTTGACATCTCTAGTTAATTCGGTTTGGTTTGGTTTTGTAGCACATTGTGATCATTCTGGGCCGACTTCTGCGATGAGCGACGAGAACCAGGGGCTCCCCGTTCGAATTAACCGTTGTGGATACGGACGCGTTCGAATTATCGAGAGTTTTGCCCCATATAAATACACAGGGCTGTGCCGGGACTAGGGCGTCAGTTCGAATTAACTGTAAGTTCGAATTAACCGAGTTGGAATTAAGGAGCTTTTACTGCATTTCCTAAACAGTGTTCTTGATTTCTTGTGACGCGACATTCCGTTCGTGGGATATAATTGCGGAGAATTAATAATATAAATGTTGGGATTTTACGCCCCAAAAGAAAATTGCGGATAAATTATAAGGCCTTCGTCACTTTTTTTTCACATTTTCTGAGCTGGGGCCTCTCGGGTAAACAAACTAAACCAATTAGTTTTTGTGGCTGGTGTTCTAAACCAGTTCTCCTCATTATCAATGCCACATAAAAAAAAACTGTAATACATACAAACTGTGTACAAGCTGTATATGTAAGTGTGTCCGTACATTTATGTTCGTGTGTTGGTTAATTTATTTGTTTTATGGGAAATCCATATACTCAGACTAAGTTCTTGGGTTTTACGTGCCAGACAATGCAATGATTAGCAGGCACGCCTTGGGGGCTCTGTATTGATCATATGGGATACTTTAAGATGCACTAAAGCTGTAAATGCGGGTATTGTTGTTCTCTTTTTTCTTTTTTTTTCATTTCGCCCTCACCGAAAGGCGGCCTCCGCGGCCGGCATCGAACCCACGTCCTCAAGCGCAGTAGCAGAACGCCGGAATCACTGGGCTACCGCGGCGTGCGTATACGTATGTCCGTGCGGGTGTGAAAAGAGCGTGGTCGAAAAGAGCGTACAGAACGTACGTACATTCTCGTGGAAGAAGTGCACAACTACTTTTGACGGAGAGAAACTCTATACGACAGGTTATGAATGGCAGGAATTTTTAGATAATGCTTCGCAGTATGCCTTGCAGTTGAAAGATAATAAAGAAGTAGCGATTATGCAATCCGTGTTCGGTTTTCTACAGTCGTCCAAATCATTTCCACTTTACGGTAGGTGTATCTTTAGAACAAATGTCCGTGAGGAATAACTAGACGATGCCCCGTTGCGTGGGGAGCGAAAGCGCTTTTAAAGGGAAGCGCCTCCGCGCCCATGCAGGCATTCTATGTTCGCCGAACTCATCTGGCTAGTGCAGCGCCAGTGCCAGCTTATTGCAACAACATTTGTACCAGTAACAACTTAGGTGAGCTGTCGTTAGCATCTTTGATCAGAGCTGATGAGGGCATGAAATCCGTTATTTTAACCGCACACCTAGTCGAATCTTCGTAGAAGTACTTGCGTAGTAGTTTAGCTGTCACAATTAGTACCGTTAGCAAGAGTGATAATTAAATACACTGTAATTTATATTGATTCATTTTGAAGTGTTATAATTACCGTTCCTGTAGTGCCAGGGATTATCATATACGACCATACCTCGCGCATTTCGCGCAACTAACGACTGATTCGGAAGATTGTTCGCTCTCTTCCCATTGGGTCTCGCCTCCGAGAACGCTGCATGGCGATGAGTCTTCAGGAATAGAAGTGGAAAGCTATCAGATATAGCTCAGGTAGAGTGTAGTACACTGTAGCTCAGGTGCAACAGGTGAAATCGCGTGGCCATACTTTGGTGAGGGACTAGGGTGGGTAGCAGTTCTTCATTCTGAGCATCTCTGACGTTGGCGACGCGAGGTTTTCTACAAAGTCTCATCATGTTGGTGTCAGCAATCAACAGATGCAGTATGTACTTTTCATGACCACTATGCGATCACCTTAGGGTGGTACTACGTCCTAGAAGCTCTATTGGGAAACAACTATGCTCTGTAAGCTATCAAGCACCTTCTTTTCCATGCTCATTCTACTGCAAGCTCATCCAGGGGGAAATGTTTTATGTGCCGCATCTTACCAATAATAATAATAATAATTGTTGGGGTTTAACGTCCCAAAACCAAGATACGATCATGAGGGACGCCGTAGTGGAGGACTCCGAAAATTTCGACCACCTGCGGCTCTTCAACGTTTACCTAAATCTAAGCACACGGGCCTCAAGCATTTACGCCTACATCGAGAATGCGGCCGCCGCAGCCGGGATTCGCCCCGCGACCTTCGGGTTAACAGTCGAGCACCATAACCATTTGACCACCGTGGCGGGTCCCATCTTACCATGCGAGGCATGAAGCGGAGAAACGCTTTTTGTATATAAATAAACGTTCGTGTGATTCACTATGCTGAAACAAAAACAAAGCGAATGTACTTACTTAGCAGGACACTCAAGAACTATCAAAAATATAACTAAATATGGCCCAAGCAGCAACGTTCAAGTTAATAGTTGTGCCCATTAAAGTCGTCCTTGGCATGACGCAGCAACACGCAGCGACAGGCACACCTACACGCAGCTGTTTATCATCGTGTTAGGCTTGCATCGCAGAAAAAACCACAGTAAAGCGATGTACCGTACCAAAAGCGCGTGCGCAATAGTAATACGCAGACTTTTTAGAGCGAAGCTGTCGATGGTTACGGCAGATCGCCTGCGAGCGAAAACCGCTAGCGCCCTCTAAGGAACCGTGGAAAAACTAATGTACCTGTATTGAAGCATTTTGAAGCATTAATGTGGAACCCTTGGCGCCTTATAGACGATTTTACATAAGACACATGGGCATCGCCATCTTGGCCTGTTAAAGGACAGTTTTCTTGTTTTTGTATATGGCGACATGATCTAATTAGGTCATGAAACGCCGAATGCACCAACCCAACCGTTTTCATGCGTATGCGTCTACCGTAGCAATGTGCGGTGAGTTCTTAAAGATACAAAACGGCCAGGCTACAGCCCAATATGGCGACAACGAAACCCACCCGTAAAATAGCCGATATGGAGTGGCGGAACAAACTAGTGCTTTAGAGGGAAAAAAATATTGTGGCCGGTGCTGGGGTTTGAACACGGGCCCCCACGCTCCGACGTCAAGTTCCTTAACCACTAGGCTACACACACCCGCTCGGGAAATGCGCATATATCTGAACCACATGAATGCCTTGTATTTTCGAAGAGCAACGCGCCTACGAGGAAACACAAACGGAATAGCACCTGGAATGTCAATGGCGCCAGTGGGTGACTCGGGGCAACAGAAAAATCACAGCATATCCACGGAGTGAATGATGATGAGTGGGCGAAGCTGCGGAGGTTCATCGGTAAACCGTGAATCTTCCGTGAATTCTGCCCAGTACATCATCACCGACGTGAGATCGGGCGCGTTTATACTAAAGGTTCGATGAGTTATGACGACTTGCAGCTCACTTTAATTTTACATGTACGCTGTGAATTTTCATTGTTTAGAAAACCATTGCTTTAGAAAACATCTGGCGTCTTTCGTTAAGCAGCTGGCGTCTTTTCGTTTTGCTTTAAAAACATCTGGCGTTCTTTCGTTTTGCTTTTAGAAAACATCTGGCGTCTTTCGTTGGTTTATTTCATCAATCAACGGCGTTTTGAACAAAATTTTTATTGTTTAATCACGCACAGGAGGAATCTCACCAGGCACTACCTTGGAGGTAAACAATGGCTGCTAATGGGAATGAGAGACGGAAAAAGTCGGCTTTTAGCTAACACTTACACTTCTACTAACGTTTCCTACTGGAACATGCCAATGGCTGCTAATGGGGAATGAGAGACAGAAGAATTCGGCTTTTAGTTAACGCGCACGCTGCGAATTTTTTATTGTTCAACAACGCACAGGAAAAATCTCCCACCGGCACCACCTTGGAGGTCAAGATCTGGTACTAGCGTTACGACTGGTTATGCACTACGAGGGACGAACGGGTGCCGCTTTAAGAAGCTTCGCCCCTAAAACCACCAATATAATAATAAAGAAGGTCCTAGGGCGTTTATATCTATTATATTCGGGCAATATTAGACGGCTTATCTTGCCCCTGGAAATGTCTTCATAACAATGCACTTTTGTTTTGAAGTGAAGCCAACTTTAAAGAGACGGGCGCAAGCTTGGTTTTTGTAAGCTGGCTTTTCCACATTGTATCTTGCAGTGAAGCCTACTCATAACCTCGATGGCGGTGTCGTTGTCTATGTGCCGCGGTACACTCTGCACGGTGGTTTGAACGTTGATGGGCACGTTCACAACCTCGCCTTTGATACCAAACTGGCCTGCGCAGTATCACCTTCGTGCCCTGTGCTAAACATCTTCGCTGGTCATTCACCTTCACAGAGTGGAATGACTCACAAATTTCAAGTCTAGGGGTCACGAATTGCCCCGGGGGCTTGGTGAGAGAACACATCCTGCAGAAAGCAGACACTACTACGAACAGCTGAGCCAGTCATGCGCGGCAAGGAGAGACAGGAAGAGATAACTTTATGGAGTCCAGCACTTTTCCTTGCTTTGGGATCATGACTGTGTCTGCTGTTTTCCACTGTTGAAGGATAGTGCCCTTCTCCCAATTGTCATTCATCCAAGATGAAGCTTTGTAATCGCCTTTATAGAGAGATCATCCAGATTCCGTAACATTTTCTTACTGATTCTGTCGGGGCCCGGTGCTGATTTCGGGCGCAGGCCCTTTTGCGCCCCTCTAACCTCTGCTACCACAATAGGCGTGTCCAATTCACGGTTTTCGGTTCCACTATAGGGCGGTAACGGAGTCTGCGTTAGGTCGCCTACTTAGAGTGATTGGACTTCTTTCAGTAATTCGGCTTCGGTGCCTGCGTATGTGTGGGTTAGCTTATTTATGCGGTGCATCTGCGCAGTTCTGCTTTTTCGGGTTCAATCAAGTGCCGTAGTAAATGCCATATCTTTGCCGAGTTTACTTCTCTCTGCATTATGTTACACGTCGCTTCCCAGTTTTGCCGCGTCGACCTATTTGTGTGTTTCTCGATTTCCCGATCGAGTTGGGCTATTTTCCGTGTAAGGTTTCTGTTAAGCCTTTGGCGTTTCCATCGTGCCTGTATGCTGTTACGTGCTTCTCATAAACGTAGCAGCTTTGTGCCTGCATTTTCTAGCCCTGCCTTCTCTGGTATATTTTTCGTAAAGAGAGTTTCTAGGGGAAGTGGCCATTTTCTCAGGCGCCCTCTTTTCGAACAGAGTCCTGTGCTCACTCTCATCGGAGCTGCCGGCGCCTGCTGTTTGACGTCGAACAGAGAGCATGCAATTGGCCAATAGCCGACATAAATGAAGAGCGGCGTTTGGATTAGATCATGGTTGGACCATCGCGCTCCGCCGCGTGCCGGCGCCGCGCTCCATAGTCTGCTAATATTATACCGTGTAGGCACACTCGTGCACAAGAATAACAATGGGAGCGAGCGATCGTGTTTCATCACGCGCGCTGTTGTAACTTCTTTCCACCGTTCCGTCCCTCCCAGTGGAGCTTCCAGCGCGCTCGTTGGGACGAGAGAAAGCGCTTAAAGCGTGCGACAAATTCCTTTAACTCCACTCGCTCTTGAAGGATTCGAGAAATTTTCAGCAATCGATTCGTATGGCAATAAATTCCGACACTGATGTCATTCGATGATTACTTCGAAAAGTGGTTCAGGACACATTTAACTAAGCAGCTGCAGAGACTACTTCAAGCACATATGCTTGTCCGTCGTGGTGGTGTAGCGGTTACGGTGCTCGGCTGCTGTCCCGAAGGCCGCGGGTTCGATCCCGGCCGTGGCGGTCGCATTTGCATGGAAACGAAATCCTAAAGTACCGTGTACTGTACGATGTGTGCACGTTAGAGAACACCATATGTTCAAAATTACCGGAGCCCTCCACTGCGGCGTCCCTCAAAATCATATCCTGGTTTTGGGACGTGAAACCACAGATACTATTATTAAGCCATATCGTTTTCTCGGATCATGAAAAGATCAGCCTATTTTCTGGTTGCGGGCTCGTGGTATGAGTACAAACGTAAACATAACTGTTAAATAATTAATTGTCAGGGTTTTACGAGCCAAAACCAATATATTATTATGAGGCACGCCATAGTGGAGGTCTACGAATTAATCTTGACCACCCGAGGTTCATTGACGTGCTCCTAAGGCTAAGCACACGCGTGTTCTTTGCAGTTCAACCCTATCGAAATACGGCCGCCGTGGCCGAGAATCGCACCCGCGCCCTCAAGCTTAGCAGTGCGACACCTTACATGTTAAGTTACCACGACGGGTAACGACGTAACACTACGGATAATCCTGAAAGAAGTGCTGCGTTTAAAGGTACGCAAGGCCAAACATTCCCAAAACTCGCCGTCGATCCTGTATCCAAGTCCAAGGAACATGGAATATCGAGTTGCTATGGCTTCCAACTGCTCGCTGGACCAGGACCACAGTGTCGTGCTTACCAGGGATATTTCATTACTGAATAAGCGTGCACCTTTGTACCCAACAGTCAGTGGAAGTGGTCTTTCGTAAACCGAGATAAATTCAGACTTGCAGCGGCACTGGCCAGATAATTACGTGTGGTTGATCGTGTTTCCGGGGCCCTTATTAAACACGTTTTTGTTACGGCCATGGACGCAGCGAACTTCGTGCACTGATAAAGGAAAAGTATTTCACGTTTCTTTACATTGAACTTAATAGCGAAGGGCTAAGGAAGTTATTCGAGTGCGGCTCGGCTACGTGTGCGTGATGGGGATAGCGTAGCACCGCATGACTTAAGCAGCAACTTTCAAAACGCCCTAAAAAAATTTTTGATCGAAGACAATTGAACGAATGCATTTGCTGTGGTCAGACAATTTTATTGTATAATTTATTTGTTTTATTGCCTAAAAAACGTTTACGCCTTAGCTTCATTCAATGTCTTAAATCAAAAGGGCGTTATAGTTGCATCCTTAAAGGGGCCATGACACCCAATTTTCGATCATAACCTGTGTTATGTGGGTTAACCCTTGCGCGTTCACAAACAAGCTGGCGAAATTTTAGCGCATTTGGTCGATCACTTAATTTACAATTGAATATTTTTATATAGAGGCGAGCTGCCTGAGAGTCGGGCCACACTGACGCACTCGCCAGCCATGACGTAACAAGCTGCTTGCTGTGCGGGCGTCTGCATTCCGTCGGAAGATTTTGTTCCTTGGTCAGCTGCACTTGCAATCGGGCCATTTCAGCTTTCTTCGGCTTCGCATTTAAACTGAATGATTTGCAGCGGCTAAAACATCGGTAGATGGCGAACGGCTATGCTCGATGCAGCACATGACGTCGCACACGCCATGACAAAATGGCGGTCGCCGGCGATAGGCGGGGTTGATAGACGGCGGTTTCTAGGGCTTATTTTGTAGTGGAATGTTCTTGTACAGTGCATATTTTGTGTATGTGTAGGATAGACCCTCTACTTCTATTTTTCGCTGAAAGCCACAAATTGTTGCGTGACCATGTCATGACCCCTTTAATAGGCGCGACACCAAGAAACGGGCGGAAAGCACACAGGTATCCCGATTCGTTTGCTTATATGCTCACGAGAATTTCAATTTGAATTTTGAATTTATTGACATTGACATAAAACAATTTACAAAAATACAATATTGAAGAAACGCATCTGAATCCCTAGCCTAAGGCTAGTTGGGATTCATGAAAAGGTAACCATGAAAAAAGGCATGTCACTTATCAATAAAGAAGTGTACAAACACAAATGTTTATACTAACATTATACTAACAGATCTGCAGCCAGACGAACGAAACTCTTGCAGCAGCGCTCTTAGAAATCGCAATATAGTCCAGGCATTCTAGTTTGCGCACTACATGCTCCGCCCTGCCCCGGGTGATCAATACTCATCGCTGCCTTCCCACGCGATGCAGTCTTATTGCGTAATTTGAATTTCTCAATGCATTACGCTGAAGTTTTCTCCGCTGTATGCTGGTTTCATAAAAGCCGGCAGCCTAACCAACGGACACTTACCGTCAAATTCAGGCGGATTTAGAAATTCGCAAACGCCGACCACTAGGACGTTTACAACGGTATCGAATTCAACTTGCTTCTTCAACATGCAACCATTTTTGCGGCGAAGCTGTATATCTCTCGTCGGTCGGAAAATTTCGTGGCGTAAGCACAAAACTATCATCATCATAAACGGGTATGTGCCACAGAAATTGGGCAACAGGCGGGCGGCGTTAGCAACGGGGTGAGAGAAAGACAGAAATAAAAAGGCTGAGAAAGAACTTAAGAGGTGGAAAGAAAGAGAGAAAATCTTGGCGAAAAAAATTCCTCAAGAGGTGGAGGGATTCCAACCCTCGTACCCACGATCCGAAGGGAAGCGTCTTAAACACTCGGCTATCCAGCCACTTTAACAATTCAAGGCAAACGGCATATCTTCCTCTGCAATCAGGCATATACAGCATAGAGATCAGTATTCGTTTCAATAAAGAAAGCCACAAAACAGGCATGAAAACCGCATGATGGGTGATAAGACGCCTGTAAACAATGGGAACACTCTCCCACGCGTTCCCGGTAAAGATTAGGTTGCAGCTGCTTTGCACTCCACACGAGGGCTTCGAATGACGTCAAACGGCCGGTGAAATTGAATGCGAGGCATCGTAGCAGCGTGATGAAAGAACCTTTAGCACCTTTAGTTCTTCGTGCGTGTGTGCATCGTCTGTGCGATTCAGCTCATAGCTGAATCGTGCCGCTCGCTGGCGTTGCGGCGTGAGAGAGAGAGAGAGTACAACTTTATTAAGAGTCCAGTGCAGACGCAGAGGTTGCCCGGCGCCACCCGGCTACTCCCACGTTGGGACCGGCAGGTCCAGCCTAAAGGCCCTGTCGCGGGCGCACTGGACGGCCAGGATTTGGTCCTGTAGGTTTGGGCTGCGCAAAAGCGCATCCCACTCGGCCTTGCTGTAAGTCGGGCCGAGCGATCCGCACTGCGCCTCGGCAAGAGCAAACGCGGTGGGCAGGGCCCGATCCTTGCCGTGGGCGTCTATCAATCAAAGTGATTAACATGCCACCTCGGGTTCAAACTTGTTGATTCTGAGAAGACCCCAGTTGAACTCGAGACTGTCACAGTGCCGGTTTGACTGTCAAACGTTTTGATGCGGCGGACTCTAAGTAGCAGCTTCATTGCATATAAAGAAAATGTGGTGACCTTGCACTAGTGATGCTAGGTTGGAGCCATCAGCGGAGCTTGTGATCACCTGTCTTCTTCTTACACGGCTCAACGTCAACTCAGTCTTCTTGGTCGGCTCAGTCTGCTTCAGAGTGAAGACCGCGTCCGCTCTGTCTCAATTTTCATGGTATTAATTAACTTGGTCTTAGTTAGTGAGGTCTTAATAATAAGATATTCAATAGCGAGGGCTTAATTAGCGCGGGTTTAATAAGCGTGGTCTTAATTAACGAAGTCTTAATTAGGTTAGAGATAATTGGCAAACGCTTGATCATCGTTATCTTTATTAGTGGATCTTAATTAGTTTAGTCTTAGTTCGTTCGTAATTAGCGTCGCCTAAATAATTAGGTCGTAATTAGCATGTTCTTACCAAGACGTTGCTTAATTAGTTTGCTCTTAGCAAAACCTAGTTGAATTAGCTTGGTTATAGCATGTCTTGGCTTGTCTTAGATAGCATGTCTTAGATAGGTCTATTGCCTCGTTAATTAGCTAATCAGCCGGGCGCACGGGCTAGGGGAGCGAGCAGAAGATCAAGAAGTAGACTAAGAGCCGGCTGAGCAACGCGCTAGAAGGTAGAAGTCGATCATGGTGATCATTATGACGATACACGTGGCCTCGGCGATTAGCTCCGGCCGCGCGCTGTTCAAAGGCGCTCGGCCGCAGCTAATCTCGGAGGCCACGGTACTAATTATTCTAAAGCATATTTAGTGCAGGCATTATACGCTTGAAAATGAACTTCACCAGTAGCTCTAAAAAACATCTTTAGTCAAAGTTCCTGGCACTTTCCTTGCATGGGTACACTTCAGCACTCAGTGGAACGACAAACAAGTGAAAGAAGATGCCGCTAGTTTGAAGACACCACCCAACATTGTCGACCACCCTTGACGTGACGCCACGTTCCATCGTAACCAATGAAAGGCAGCGCGCTCTGAGGGCTGGATTTGACCTTTTCGTACTATTAGTTCATTCAAAAGGGGGTGTCACCAGAGCTCGGAGCGAGCCAGAGTTTCACCAAGCTCGGGACATCCCGCATAGCACCCCAAGGCCAAAATTCACAGAGCTTTACTTTCGTAAGGACTTTCTGCCATTGGGCAGCCGCATTCTGCTAATAATATGTACAACATCTAGGTGTGCTAGGGTCCTGCTCTCATGAACAGCGTTGGGATTGGCCAAAAGTTGCTACCAGCTAAAGAGCATCTTTGTGAAAACCGGTTCAGGATGTGAGCTAGTGTTCCAAAAAATGCTTGAATTGCTCTTGAGAGCAAACTCCAGCTAATTCTGACGAGGAACATATCATAAACAGTGGTGACTGGCCAATGGCAACAAACATTAACCAAAAACAAACAACAACAAAAAAAAACTCGGTGTATACGAGCCCTGCATTCACAGATACCTGTTACGCTAAAGCTCGTAGAAGAGCGAGTTCTTAGACATCATTAGCGAAAGTGGCCGATCGATGCAGCATCCTTTAGACACTTAAATCTTCGTTGATTCGACCCCTGGCCCCGAATTTACGAAGCGTTAACGGAGGCTTGCATTAATTCGGCCCCTGGGGTCGAATTAGCAAATAATAAGGGGGCCCTTGCAGTTACGAAATTGTCTTTAATGTACGAAAAATAAAATTCATAAAATCGGCCTTGAAATATTTGCGTTAAAAGAAAAATATAGGGCTTCATTATTATGCGAGAGTTTGCGTGATCTCTCAATTTATGGATCGAAATGCGGCACAAAATGGGGCAGCGAGGAGCTTAGTGCACTTGGCTCCTCCACCTAATATCAACCTTTGGCGAAAGCAAGATACCTGCGTTTTGTGTTCTGCGATCGCTTAGTCATTGAATTTGATCACAAAATGGGCATTACGTGCAATCATATTTGCGGCACACATTAAAAAAACATAAAAGCTTTTTATGTTCTTTAAACGCCATCAAACAACGTGGTAAACTAAGCGAATGTCATTACCCTCGAGCGTACACGTACTTAAAGGTGTACTGACATGAATATTAAAAATTTTCGGGTTGTTGCTCTAAATGAAAGCACGGGTGTCGAGAACCCTAAAAAGAGTGTCGTGGTGCCTGGGGATGCATTGCATATATTTTTAATACCGCTTCTTTCAACCAGCAGTTTCGGTTTCGGTTTCGAGAGGGCGGCTTCATAGTGACGTGTCAAGTCTGCCCGTGACGTCACGGGCAGACTGCAACCCACGAAATATGCACCTGCTGTCCTTTGCTGTCAGTCGAACGTGGTTCATGATGAGTGAACTGTCGTCCAGTGCCTCCGACAGCGATTTCTGTGATTTAGGCTGCATGCAGAACCCAGACTTCGCAAACCGAGTGAGCCGACTTGAAACGTCATAGGGCTCTCCATGCGGTGAAGCTGCCTTGCAGATGCTGGGAGATGAAAACTTTAAAATCAAACTTAAATATTTATACGTGTTTCCCGGATGCGGTGTGGGGAGAGCGCTAACACTACATGCCAAGGAAACCAAAAACGTCCGTTTTGCTGCACTTCAAAATCGTGTCAGTACTCCTTTAAGAGGGTGTTGAGGCGAGCTCGTTGGTACTGATTAATTAGAAAACACACTCCTCCCAGACAGCGCCCGTCCTTGTCATCGTCTCATGTTCATTAAGCGCCGTGTTTTCTAATGGACCCACACGTACAATAGATTGTTTCTAAGGTGTTTCGCGATTCACGTCCTGAAGAGGCAAAAAACGTGCGAACCTACCTGCTTGTGTGGATAAACGTTGAGGTGGCACTTAATGCATTTTTGTCCCATGTTGGCCCAACTGTTGCCACTCATCCACTTCCGCTTGCACTTCGGACACTTGTACTCGCCGAAGCAACGCTTCTTGCCCTGATACGGCGTGAGACCTTCTCCTTTCGGACGTGCCTGCGTGCAGTGCAGTTGCGTATCACAAGCATGGTCTCGATTAGTCTCGTCCAGCTACTGTCCTATACTCTTACTCGTTCATTAGATGCCACATAAGAATGGAACGGCCTTTTTAACATTAGATCGTTCGTAATTACCTGTTCATACACTCTAAAAAGCTTAACTAACGACATGTTGCAGTTGTTATCGTGTTGCTGCAAGAAATCTACACGTTATAGACACACCTAAAACTTTATACGGAAATATACGTATAACCAGTAATGGAATGCGCTCTGGGAAAAGGAGCTTTTATTTTTTGCAATAGTACATGTCGTTATACCTACACTGTACATCCTCGCGTAACAGTATTTAACAGAAATGTGCTGGCCCCCCTCTGATACGATACGCGAAACAACCTCGCAAGTATTGCAGTGTTGTAGGATCGTGGCAGCAAAGAAAAGCCGATGCTTACCTGCGGACAGTCCTTGATGTAGTGCCCCTTGCAAAAACACAAATGGCAGAGGTAGTTTGGCGGAGGCTTTCTGGCCGCCCTGGGGTCACCTCCTCCCAAACTGAGCTCTGAGAATTGATCCGTCAGCTCAGCAAACGGCCCTCCGGGGGAATATTCCGTGCAGTATCCATCTGAGTATCCGTTTGCGTATCCGGCCGAGGTGTACGCGCCGCAGTAGCTTTCGCCAGAGTATGCAGAAGGGGCGACCATCGGTGGCATGCTGTACTTGACCTGCACACGAGAATGACACGCGCGCAATGCACCGTTGCTGTTGTAGCACGCGCAGCTAAACAGGGGTAGAATTGACAAAGCTTTCTTTTTTTTTACACCTGCCTTTCTAGACTGTCACAAAACTTTTCACACTGCCACTTTTTACACTGCCAGCCGACTTTGTTAATGTCATTAGAAAGCAGTGCAATGACAGTATGCCCAGTATAAGGATTGGGCTGAAGTTTTTTGTTGCGAACACTTCAAATGCGAGACGTTTTGTGAATATGTTCGGAGATCACAGACATTCCGCGACGCCTGCAACCTTTTTGCGCGCTCTCAGTAAAAAGATCAATTCGCTGTTGCTCGAAGAAGAGAGCGCAGCGTAAAATATTCGAGGCGACGCCGAGAAAAATCAAAATTTGCCAATGTCAAGAGTCCTTCAAAAATTAACGCTGTTCTCTCGGCGATGTAGCCCTTGGGCCGCCAGAGACGTTGAGCAACTGAGTATAAAAACTGCTGGCTACAGTATTATTCGTTGCAAATGTAATTTTTAAATGTAGTTGTTTCATGCTCAAGGGCTTGAGCATGAAACAAAGGCTTGAGTTTGAGCACGGTAGTGAAAAAATAAAATAAGTCTATATTTGCCACCCAAGAACGAAGGCTAAAGGCACAAACAACGCGGACATGGCATCGCTGTAGCTGACGTGTGTTCAAACATACATGTAATGGAAACTTTTATTAAGATGGGCAAATGACTAAACTGCGCCTACAATTCAGCAGCATTTAATCACCGCAATAGACGGCCGAATTCATCGCACGAAGCTACTCAAGACTGCTGAGCTAAACAACGCAAACTGACCTTACAGCTGTAGCGTGCATTGTCCGAAGTATATGATTTTTCTGCCCCCACTGCTACAGATTATTCGCATATTAGAACGCATCATTAACGAGAAATGGTCTGCCCGTAAAAACGACGTCGCAAACCGAACCTTCCCTTTCCTTGACCAGCGCCGCTCTCTTACGTGTCACGTCGTGTTTACAACCTGTTACCCGAGTTGCGTCACGTCAGCCGCTCCGCCGGCGACGACTCCCGCGCAGCACCAGCTAGGAAGCGCGCGTCAGCCATTCGTTACCTGGTCGACGGTGTGCAGCGTCTGGTCGGCGAGGGTCAGGTAGACCAAGTTCAAGAGCTGGCCCGGCGGCGACGGCTGCTGGTAGACGGCCGCCGTCGCGCTCTCCACCGCCGTCATCGCCAAGGGCACGCCGCACAAACGCACGATGACAGACAGCCGCGACGACGGAGGAGAAATGCGACGCTAGCCGCGTCCGAGGTCCCCGTGCATGGCCGCGTGCCGAACGAGCTCGTTGTCCTGGGGGCGAGCGACCAATGTCCGACGGTCGTAATTTCCCCGCTGCACACACGCACGCACAACTCCGGTGTGTTTCTTCGAGAGCCCGTGGCCGCGTGCCTCCGGCTGGGACCGACCGAGTTCCTATAAAAAGACGACGCGGTCGGAGGAATGCTCGTCTCGTATAGTCGGGTGCTCCCTCCGGCGGGAGGCTCGTTGGTCGGCGACGCGGCCCGCGCGAACAAGTGGGATATCACCGTCGGCGGCGCTCAGTTTTCGCGTTGTAAACACGGTGCGGCACCGTTCCCACGGCTCGCACGAGCGTGGGCGCTCATCGACACTCTCGTGACGGAGCCGCCGAACGGAGCCCATTAACGAGGGGAGCGATAAATGAGATGGGCGAGGAAACAGAGGTTAATCGGAAGAGAAACATCCTGTTTAGCTGCCTCCTCACACTACGGTGAGGCCAAGAGAAATTACTTATTTCCCGCTCTGTTTCCTGCTAGCTGTACATATCTGATAATCATTCCCCCTACATAGTACAGGGTAGCCAACAGGACATCTCCCCTGGTTTGAGGGGAACTCCGATGTTCTTTTCACCATATTAGGATGTTCTTTCCATTTTCAAGTGGCATTGACAGTCCTGCAACATGTGGGATGCTCCATATTTGCATATAAACTCATTAATAATTTTAAATAGCCAAAAAAAAAAACGATGCGTCGAAAGTGGAACGAGTAGCTGCTACGCATGACGTCTACGATGACATCACAACCTACCCCGCCGTAAACACAGTACACGGGGTGCCATGGAGCGCCAGAAAAGAGAAATTGGCAATGTCGTCCGACTATGCAGCGAGCTGTGCCAGCTTTTCGGAACTCGACAGTTGCGATTTCAGCGACGATATGAGCGCTGAAGGATGGCCGTTTGCTTTCGACCCGCCGCGGCGCGAGGCAGCTGACGTGCCCCACACTGAACTCATTGAGCTGCGGCAAGACGAAGGTTAAGCGCCGATAATAACGTTTGTTTTTTCAGTTTGCGCCAGAGTTATCTGACATTGCGGTTGTTGTCTCATCAAAACATACAGATGTACAGTGCTCATGGAATGAAAATCGACCGCAAAACATTGAGTATCTGGTCACTAAAGGCGATGTTGGCTGTGATGTCAGTGAACGTGCCAGTATTGCGCCTATGTGACACAAACTAAATACGGTGGAAAAGAGAGTACGGCTTAGCCTTAAATTAACCCATTTCATTCCGCGAGGACTGTACGTGCTGCGAATGCATATTTTCTCGCAAAGACGAGGTACTGTCGGTACCGTGCTGCCGGGACATCCACGTCATCACGGCATTGCTTCATGGAATCATTTACATTTACCAACAGACGGTGTTTCTGCTGCTTTGTTTACCCGATTGTTTGGACCGATGATAGGTTTCTCTGGATGCACACGGACAAGAGCGCCCTGCACTCGGCACGATAAAGGGCTCGCCTATGCGTGCCCGGTATGGCTTGAATCATTCCTCCGCTCGACCGCCGCCCCTTGTAGTAACGGTGACTGGCTGTGTTTCGTGTTCGCAAACGCCGTCTGCCCAGCGTCATCCTTCAGGTACCTAGACTAGTTTGGTTCTGCGAGTCCAAGAGAGAAGAAATAACAGAGAAGGAAAGGCAGGGAGGTTAACCAGTATAGGACAACCGGTTTGCTACCCTACACATGGGGACAGGGTGGGGGAGATTAAAGATGGAGAGGAAAGAGAGAGAGAAAGATAGAAAGATAGCGCATGACACTGCACACACAGAATTAGTCGGTCACTCTTGCGTGGTGCGCGACATTTTTGTCACAGCTGCTTGTCCAAGTTCGTCTCTCTTAAAAACCTCAGCAGTGCCTTCGTCGCCTTCAGCTGTGATGTCTTCTGTTGACGGCATGCAAGAACTGTTTCAACAGACATTTGTCTACTGTCAAGGCGCGCTAGAACGGATCCCAGTGACTGTCTCTGAACATTATATGCCGGACAGTCGCACAGGACGTGGTGTAGCGTCTCTTCGCAACGACAGGCATCGCAAAGAGCGTTGTCGGCCATTCCAATCTGAAAGGAACAGGACTTCGTAAATGTCACGCCTAGCCATAAGCGATAAAGCAGTGTGGCCTCTCTTCGGCGGAGTCCAGTTGGCATACAGAGATGCATCAAAGAGGACAAGTGGCGTTGACGATTGGTCCGGTTGGTTCGGCTGCTTGGTAGGCACCATAGAGCGAGCGTTATCTCATGTGCAAGCCCTCGAAGACTGCTGGCAGCGTCAGACCTTGAAAGTGGGATGGTATCTTCCTGTGTGCTTTCATGAGCTGCCCGAGCGGCATTATCGGCGTGTTCGTTCCCTATGACGCTGCTGTGACTTGGCAGCCACTGAAACGTCATATCACCAGAAAAATGCGCACTGGTGGCATTCACTCGGAAACTAATGAAACCTTATGTCATCTCAATCAACGGGCGGCCCATTCCTTATGCCAGAACTCACAGGTTTGCGAGTGCAAGAGAGAGAGATAAAAGCGAAGCAAAGGCAGGGAGGTTAACCAGTCCAAAAGGCAAGATGGGTTTATAGCTCTACGGAGTGAAGTGAGCAGAACACACGCAACTGTTTTAATATATATATATATATATATATATATATATATATATAGATATATATACATGCGAGGATGAAGTTCAGTGGATCCGGTGGGAAATGCAGTTCAGAAAGGAAGACAAAACGTGCGAAAGAAGTTTTACTAACGTTTCGACAGGAGGGCCTGCCGAAACGTTAGTAAAAGTTGTTTCGCACGTTTTGTCTTCCTTTCTGAACTATATATATATATATATATATATATATATATATATATATATATATATATATATATATATATATATATATATATATATATATATATATATATATATATATATAGTTCAGAAAGGAAGACAAAACGTGCGAAACAACTTTTACTAACGTTTCGGCAGGCCCTCCTGTCGAAACGTTAGTAAAACTTCTTTCGCACGTCTCATCGTGGTCATCGTGGTCATCCTTCGTCATCGTGGTCTTACTGGAGAGAGAGAGAGAAAACGACGCAGGACACAGTTTAACAAAACGAGCGCAGAGGTTACGGAGGTAGGTGATCCGCCAGGCAGAGCCTGGTGACCACCTTCTCTGCCCCTAGGAGTCAGCATCGTATTTTGCTTTCATAAATGTATACAAGGAGAGGTTGGTGCCAATGCGTGGCGCCAGCTACTCCTCTACACTTTCATAATAGTTCACGTCGCAAAGTAGAGAACAAGCACAAAACTATACAAAGGCATATAGAATAACACTCACGCACCTATAGTCCCAGTTATTTAATACAAAAAAGTGTCCACTCATCAAAAAAGCTTACAAAACGCAAATATTCCCACAAATGAAGTGTCCACACATGACATAAAAGTTCGCTAAGATGTTGTCACAGCCGATCATAAGTCACTTGCAAATTGTCTCTTAAGTGCATCGTCTTCTCGGCGAGGTGGCCTTCGAGATCAAAAATACAGGGTGGCCCACATTCGGAGAAATCATTCGGGAACACGCAATCAATCTTTAACCATTTTCACCCAATCTCACCCAACCAATCTTTATTTTTCAGGACAACTAAATGACTCGCAGCCTGAACGTTTGGCACAAATCGTGAGAGTACCAGAGAGAGCATATATTAACGCGATAGCGTTATAGGGCTCGTTTCACGGACATTCCGGTGTCCGCGTCGTTGGCTGTGAGCGACAAATCAGCGTTGTCCGTGAGCGAAAAATTGAGAAAGATGAAAATAAAGTAAATAATAAAAATCTTATGTTCGAGAGAGAATCGAACCCAGGTGTTCAATGTGGTTCTCTATCTTTCGCTGCTGAAATGCGTTTACGTATAGAATGTAGAGCCAGAGTTCGAAAATGAATCATGGTTTTTAATAAAAACCGCATCGATGCAAGGACGTTGAAAGCTCTTTAACTCACGTCTAGGCTTACTGAGATCGAAATGCTCGGAACAGGTACCAGCCAAGTGTTGACGCCATGTGTTAACGACGTCGCGCAACCACTAGCCCGCAATGTCACTAGTGTATCAAAAAAAAAAAAAACTACGCAGGCATTCTTAAATGGGAACATTTCGAAGGAGACCTTGGGACATCAACCGCTCGCTGGGAACAACGCCTTCCGTACGCGTGCACACCCCCCCCCCCTTCCAATTATGTCAATGTATGGCGCTGACATTGCGCCCCCCTCTTAGATGAATAGGGGGGGCGCGGCCGCCCCCCCTGCCCCCCTTCCGTGCGCACGCCTATGGGTGCGCTAGACGTCCCCCTTCCTTCACTGAGAAAAGTGGGCGAGGCCCAGCGGTGTGGGCACCATGCTAATCCGCTGTCTGTTCATCACGCAGTTTGCCGGCTACCTTGCTGCCTCGATGTTCGGGGATGCCACCGCGCATGCTCCTTACGTCATGCAGTGGATAACCTGGTCAACGTTCCCTCGCCGTGTCATGGATGTGAACGACAGCGCACGTGTGGACTGCCCTATCTTCCTTGCGGATAACAGCGATGATTTCACCTTCGCTTCTACTTTCACCCTGGATCCTGCACCGGACAAGGCTAACGTCACACTCGACGGCCCAATCATCGACAGACCTAGTTCGACGTCTGCATGGTCTACAGCTATAAAAGCGTCCCCGGTGGATTCTTTCATCAGTGGGCGAGGCAACAGCGGTGTGGGCACCATGCTAATCCGCTGTCTGTTCATCACGCAGGTATGTTACCTTGCCAATCCTCGGTGCATTCGTTCGGATGACCGATGTATGCTGCTGTTCCCTCGCCCACATGATCGCTATCAGGGTTTTGTTTATACTTCATTGTACTCTGTGCTTCTAAATGCCGCCCGCAGACTTTTACTGAGCGGTGATGTGGAATCTAACCCTGGTCCTAACACCCGTTCTCAGCGCGATGCTGCTTCACAACCTCAGTTGACAGATCTTTATAGTGAACCCACGGTAGTGGAAATGTTCGCTGAACTACTAAATGGTCAAAAGAAATTGGCTCAGGATATTGCTGAAATCAAAATGTTTCAGTCATCTCTCAATGCGAGGTTTGAAGCTTTGGAAGCTCGTGTATGTTCTCTGGAATCACCATCAACGTCTAGTGGTACGCAGATTTCGAATGATCACATGCATGCTCAAATTCAACAAATAAAGAGCGCCATATCAACTCTCTCTAACAAAAACGACAGCTTAGAAAACAGATCACGTAGAAACAATATTATCCTTCATGGCCTTAGTGAAGGGCCTGGCGAGAATCGTGAGGAACTATCCGCCATCATTTCCAAGTGGTTCGACGACACCCTTAAGGTTGCATGTCCGCGCATAGAAAGGTGCCACAGGCTTGGCAGTAATGTTAGAGGCCGCCCACGTCCCGTTATCATGAAGCTCTTGGATTTTCAGGAGAAGGTGGCCGTGTTAAAAAATTGCTATAAACTTAAAAACACTGGCTTCCGGGTCTCCGAAGACTTCTCTCCCTAGGTTCGTAATATTCGCAAAAGGCTCTGGGAGGCATCCGCCTGTTATAGGGATAACGGCGCATCTGTCCAAATTCGCTTTGATCATGTGTTCATTGACAAGGTGCGATATGACTGGGATAGTTCATCCAATACTCTTGTCCAATCATCCACTGGCTTAGCTAAACCCGCTGAATCAACCTCTGGGGAAACATCTTCTTGACCACGTGGCACCTACAATAAACTCTTCTTATTAAATATCAATGCCAGAAGTGTTGTTAGTAATTACTCCAAATTTCTTTCCCTCGTCTCCTCTTATTCCCCACACATTGTCGGCGTTACTGAGACTTGGCTGCATGATGGAGTTCATGATACTGAAATAACTCTCCCTGGCTTCAAGGTGGTTCGGAGAGACAGAGAATTCGGGAGAGGTGGCGGTGTGGCCCTATTTCTTCGGTCTCACTTGAACTTCTCTGTACTTCCTGCACCACCAAATACTGAGTCCTTGTGGTGTAAGGTCCAACTAGAAAGTATGCCCTTGATTATCGGGGTCGTGTACCGACCGCCTGGTTCTGATATAAAACATTTACAGAATCTAAACCAATTTCTACAAAGATATGTTGCTTCAGCGCCTAACATTATTTGCATGGGTGATTTTAATGCTCCTGGCATGGAGGAAGGAAAACTAAGGAGGGGCCCTCGCTATCCGAGCTGCAGCGCAAAAAGTGTGGCGGAAGTCACGTGGTTTTTTTTCGCAACGGCTGCTGGGATTCCTCGGGCACGCCGCTGGCTCGTGTACTCTGCTCCACCACCACAGAGCCGGCCAAAGAGTTGCGAATATGCATTTTTATGCGATCGTTTCGTTTCGCGGATGACGCATGGTTTTGGAAGCCTACAGTGAGCGTCGGTCTTCACGATTGCGTGTTCAGTTCATTCAGCATGCAGACGCAAATGGTTGTTTTCGAAGCCCGCTACAGCTTCTCCGCAAAGGCTTCGCGCCGCAGCTTCCTTGTTAGCCTATGGCACCGTGCTGTTGTCCCCCTTAGCGGTGAAATGCTACATTTCCGAGAAAAAAGAAACGACAGCTCTTAACGTGGGAGACGGCGGTGACCCGTTCCCGCGCACGACGGTGACAACGATTGGAAAGCATTGGCCCGGAGCGCTCAGCGAAGGTTCCAGCGTCAAGGGTAGAAAAGACGTGCCTGACCCAATATTGTTTCACTCAGTCAGGTGATTTGTAAAGCAACTTGGAGCGCTCGGATTTTTTACCTTTTGTGCGCGGTAAGTTTATGTGCGCCAAAGTTATCTTCTATGCGGTCGTAGACGACCGACCCGTGCCATTGTAGGCTCGAGTGCCACGACGTTCGTGCAAACGTTAAGACACACACAGGCCGGGGATAATCTGGAGGCGCCGCATGCCCCTACACGGCCGGTAAACCTCTTTTTTATTTAGCGGCCGTGCCCCTACGTAAGAAGACCAATTCAGATGTTGCTGTTAGATTACGTCGCGTAGAGTTACTGTATATGCTACCTTTAGGTAGCATATACAGTGACTCTAAAATGTCGCGTGCCCTGAACTTACCGTTTCTCCTGGAAAAAAAAAAAAAAAAACGATCGAGCTGTCGCGGCGACCATCGTGCCGAATTGCACAATTGTTTTCTTGCATTCAGCTGAATAAACATGAAGCACAAAGTTGGAAATTTATTGGAAAATCTCCAGGGCGCAGTTATTGCGGTCTCTCACCACCGGGGCAGGGATGGCATCCTCGTGGAGGCGAACTACCAGCGGCGACGCCCGATTGAAGTGTTCAAGTGCAAAGTGTCTCGAGCACACACAAGCCGACTTCGCCGGTTCCCAGTCGCGTTGACCGGGTCTTATGGCTTCGATCCATAGCCTCCGACGACGGGGATCTTTGGGAAAGCTGTTTGAAAGCATGCAACAATACATACGCGCATTCGCATACATTAATAACAAATGGACAAACAGCCACGAATAAATTGAAACACCGCGCAACCACGACGTGCACAAAGAAGACGAAAAGACAAACACCAGCGCAATGATCGTGTCGTCTGCGTCTTCGTTGCGCTGTGTTTTAATAGTCAAGGAGAGTCACCAACTGGCCCAGCTTTCCATTCCTCTACAGCATGTTCTACAGCCATGAATAAAGCTGAGGAACACTACGCTCACGCATGCAGTATCGTGCATTATGTTCTGAGAGCTAGCGCATGCGTTTACTTTCGATCATGCGTCAAATACAAAGCAGATGCAATACGCTTACGCGTGGAAGGTGACGCCCGGTTCCTTTCTTATCGCGCGCGAGCGGCACCCGGGCACACTGCAAGAAGGCATTGCCGCTCCTTTGTTCTTCCTTCGATACAATCACGTGCTTCGTTCTTCGGCTCGTCTGTCAGCTGACGGCGCCCCGACGCTCTGCAGGCGCGACGTGATAGTCTGCTAGCCGCTAACGACGCATGCGTCAGCGAGTTAGCGTGCCCAACCTTGCGAGGAGGAGCCTTCTCTACCCTTCCCTATTTCCGGCTTCAAGAAATGTGACGTAACTGCCTCTCCTTATTTTATTCCTTCCTCCATGGCTCCTGGTGTGGACTGGTCATCAATGACAGTTAGCGGACATGAAGTATCCATCGGAAGAGAGCTAATCGAAATTTCGTTGTCTTGTGGCCTTCACCAAATTGTTAAGGACTCTACACGTAATGCTGCTGTCCTGGACCTGGTTTTTGTCACTTCATCTCTAGCTAACTCCGGTTTTGAATGTGATATTATTGATGGCGTATCCGATCATAAGGCTGTATTGTTCTCAGTTCCGGGTATCGTCCCAAAATGCCGTTACACTTACTGCACATTTCGTGATTTTAACCATGCTGATGATCTAGCAATTACAGACGCCCTTTGCGACTCTTTTCAAGAATTTGAGCTAAAAAGCGTCACCAGTGATGTCAATAGGTTATCAGTTTTTTTCGAAAGTCTTGTCAGTAAGTGTATCAATTGTTTCATTCCTTTGAAAACAAAGAAAACAAACACTGAAATACCTTGGATGACTAGGGACCTCTTGCATTTGTCGCGTCGTGTGACCAGACAACGTTGAGCAAGACGCTCTGGTGACTTAACAAAGCTCCAACAGTTTGTTAGCGCCAAAAACGAACTTTGTGCTAAAATTAAGGCAGCGAAAGAGTTTTATTACAGGGGGACCTTGCCGAAGCTAATGAAAGCAAATCCCCGTAAATTCTGGAAGGCTATCCAACCATCTGGGTCTTCATCGCACACGATGACAATTGACAATGTTGCAGTTTCTGATCCACAGACAATCGCTTCTGCCTTCAACGCCTACTTCCACTCAGTCTTTACTACTGACAACTCGGACATCCCTGATTTTCATTCAGAATCTCACCCCGGAATTGACGATGTGTCAGTGTCAATTGAGGGCGTACTCAATTTCATTTTAAATTTAGACACCAAGAAATCATGCGGTCCCGACGGCATCCCAACAGCTTTTCTAGTTAGGTACTCTCTTTGGTGTAGCAGATACCTCACAATTATTTTTAGAAAATCTCTCTCGTCAGCCACACTTCCTTTCTCGTGGAAATGTGCTTCAATTCTGCCCTTATTTAAATCGGGTAATGCTCAATTATTAAGCAATTATAGACCAATCTCTTTAACAGCGCATTCATGTAAAATGCTAGAGCATATTATATTTAAACATATCATGGAATTCCTTGAAACGAACAAAATCTTAAGCACTTACCAGCACGGCTTCAGACGCGGTCTTAGCACTATTACTCAACTTACAGAATTCGTTCATGACATCAGCAGCTCGATGGACATAGGTGACCAGGTTGACACCATTTTCATAGACTTCGCCAAGGCATTCGACACTGTCTCACATCCTAAATTATTGCACAAGTTGTTTGCCATATTAAAGAACGTGTCCTTGGTTGGCTGGATATCCGACTTTCTTTCGCAGCGTTCACAGTATGTGTGCTTCAGCTCTACTAACTCGCCTTCGATGCCTGTTTCATCAGGTGTTCCCCAGGGTTCTGTGCTGGGCCCCCTCTTATTCCTGCTTTATATTAATGACCTCCCCTTGCACACCCCTGTGAAAATACGCCTTTTCGCAGATGACTGCGTCCTATATCATACTGTTAAATCTTCACTAGATCATGCCACTCTCAACAATTCCTTCTCTCACTTTTGTAGCTGGTCCAAATCTTGGCAAATGAATATTAACTTCTCCAAGACCGTCGTTATGTCATTTACCCGACGTTCATGCCCCTTGACTTTTGACTATGGTTTTAACAATGTTAGTTTGTGCAGGGTGAACGAATTCAAGTACCTCGGTATCCTTATGACACATAATCTCTCATGGTCTAAACACATTGATCACACATGCAACAAGGCTCTTAAGAAATTAGGCTATTTACATCGTACGCTCCGTCTTGCTCCTCAAGAAACCAAACTGCTCACCTACAAAGCTCTCATTCGTCCCATCCTCGAATATGTTGCGTGGTGTGGAACCCACATAGAAATGTGACATTAAGAAGCTAGAACGCGTTCAAAAAAGAGCTGTGCGTTTTGTATGCAAAAGATATGACAGGGATTTTTCTCCGTCGAATTGTCTTCCTCAACTAGGTCTCACTACACTTGCGAAGCGTCGCCACGTTGAATGCCTCAAATTCCTTTACAATCTAATCACTTCTCCCCGCCTCGACACTCTAGACAGTTATCTTCAGTTCTCCAGACCTTTGTCTACGCGGAGCGACCACGCCCTTAACATTACAACTTTTTTCACCCGCACTGACATGTTCAAATATAGCTTTTTTCCTGCAACTATTGAAGCCTGGAATTTGTTGCCCGGAAGTGTGCGTTGCTTACCACTGAAAGAATTTCTGGAAGCATGTTCATGAATGTTGATTTGCTGTTATTGTTTGTTTTTCTTTTTCCACTCCTGCAATAGCCTCATTGAGGCTGCAGTATGTAAAAATAAATAAATAAATAAAATAAAAGATAGAGGGGCAGAGCCCCCGCCCTGTACTTTGACAGTCACTGTCGGCTGCACACTGGGAACGAAACACTGTGGCGAAGTTTTCCTTCAACACAGAAATCACATTCATTATATAAAAAAATTTGTCCTACGCTTCTGCTGTGAAAATTGCCTTCCGTGCCTCATGACCACGCTCTTTAGGCTATCTGCGGTGCAGGCTGCCTATGTGACGCTTTCGCGCGCGCTCCAGCCTTCTAAAGAAGGCTAAGAGGGCACTATTGGCGGCGAGGAGTTACGGAGTCGCCCTCTATCGGACGCGCCTCGATTGCGTGCTAGGCAGGATGCCGCCGGCGCGCGCCCCATAGGTTTTGCTGTCGGCGCTCTACAAAATCACCTCGCGGAAGCCCTCCGGGACATTTCTGCAGGTACTTTCGAAAATAAATATGTTCTTTCCTGTCAAAGGAATAATTTTCGACGAACAAAAAGCACAAGATAGTCTACAGTCGCTGTATCTCTGCAGAAAACCGAGCACCCGCTTCACGTGGTCACCGCGTTGGAGACCCCTGAACCGGCTTCTTGCGTGAAAGGTAGTCAGTCGCCGAGTGCAAAATACGTGAAATATCTCGTTAGAGTAGACTGCCTGTATAATCAAACGGAGCATAACAGAAAGAAGCCTCAAGCCAGCGGTCGCACGGGTTCGCGACGACTGACGGTGCCTCTGCATGTATGAGCGTCTGCATGTATGCTTTTTTTTTTCGCTTTTGCTGCGAGCACGTTTTGGCACCGAGCTGTGAACTTTAGGCCTCAGAATATCAGAATTTGTGAGTACACAAACAACTACTGTTGCGCGGACGCTATCAGAGCAGTTCAAGAACAATTTCGTTACAAATATATATACGGCTTCGGTGCGCATGGCAACTTGTGATGTGCCGTCCCGACGATTCAGTTTTTTTTTTTTTCGGTCTAAATTCGTGTACATTTCAATGTCATTTAACAAGTTGTCTCGCACTGCATATTGATCGGCCTTCTCGGCGGGCAAATGCCGCTGCTTCTGTTTCTTTATTCAGTGCATTCGTTTCGTATCGTTCTCACACAAAACGTGAGCAAATGCGACGCCTTTTTTTAATGCTCCTTAATTATCGTTCCCTTGCATTCCAGTGAACTTGCCGCTCTCTGTAATCAACATATTCCTAGACCAAAGCTTCGCCACTTCGAGATTGCTGGTGGAAGGAGACGCAGCCTACGAGATCGAGCATGGTAGTAGCATGCAACGTCAAGGAAAACACAGTAAATACAGTAACGTTCGCCGGACTTGTTCTGCAAACGTCGGCTGTAAACTAGGACCCGCGCGAACTTGAAATAGCGGTGAATAAAATAGAAGTTATTGCAGCAACCAGCAGCTGCAGAACAAGATAGTAAATATTTGACGAGTACCCCAGTAATTTTGGCAGCAGTGTCATGTTTAACGCCAACAGGGTGGCATCTTTCCCATGTAAATAAATGAGGCTCCAAGAAAATACATGGGGTTGGAGAGGCCCAACGTCAGTTTGAGAGTGACACAAATAAATTTGGGACATAGTGTTTGCGTCAGGGGAACGCAAGCTTGACTGAAAAAAATGTTATTGCCAACATAAATGCAGCACACAGCCGCAGCATTTGACTCTCTCGCTATGTACGTCCGCCAGCAAACGTCGCGTAGCTTATGAAGGCGAAAGCCAGATCGATGCCTCTTCAAACGGGAAGATTGACCGTCGCGGCGTCAAGACGAGTGACGCAAAAAATAATCGTCCCGTGATGAGGTCAACATATGACGTCATCATGACGTCACGACCTCCTAAATTTGTAACTTCATTATGACATCACCATGACGTGACATAACGTGATGTCACATGATGACGTATTCACACGACATGGTCCCTTTGCATTGCCTCCATGATCGGTTACGGAGGCCGTGCAAAACCGCGTTAGGTGCAGAACGCTTTTGGAGGGGGGCGCGGGAGAATCAATACATCAACTAACAAGAAGAACAAGATGGTTTTCACCTTCTAGTCATCTTTGGCAAGTGCATAAGGGACCCTGTGAGTTTTTTAATTCAACGTATCTAAACAATGACTTGCCCACCTGCAGCCGATTTTGTGGATGCTGAGCACGGGGCCGGAGATCAAGAGGTCGCACGGGAGGGTTCTGAAATGGTATCGCACGTGGTAAAAGGTAGCGCCTTTTCCATCCTGTGGCAGATAAGCATCATTTGCCGGCGGGAAGCGCGCGTGAGTCATCGTCTCAGTGCGCGCTGTCTGCTGCTCACCGAACATCGCAGGCCCGACGCAGTAACGAAAGTCTTCGTCGCGGAAGTGCTTGTTGCACACAAGTCTCGTAGCCGATGGCTACTTGCCGGTTCTTAGCTTTACAACCCATGCTTCACGCAGTTTCTTGTCCCGCGGGTAGCGGTGCATGCTGACACTGGGCTCCGTTGCGTAAGCCCGGCACTGCGGCACCGAGCGGTAGAGCCCCATGTTCGTCGCCTTCGGAGGCAGCCACTCCATTAAAATGGTTTCAATTGAGCAGAAAATGTGAGAAAACTTCCGTGTTTGAACAGACCGCAGCGCATGGGGTACTTGAAACTCGTTTTCAAAGCACGCGGCAGCGCTCCACAAGCAGCCGACGCGGCCGCTGAGACCACGCGATCCTGCCAAGCACGTCACGCCGACGGTGGCGCCGGCGCTTCCAGTGGTGAGCCTCGAGGCCAATAAAATTAGAACACTCTGTCATGCTTTTATTCTGCATTACCTGGCCTGAAATTTACATCATCGACGACGCAGATACGGGCGGGGAGCAGCAAAGGATTTACCGACCGACGAATCTTTCTTCGTGTTTCAGGGTATTCGTTTTCTTTCATCGAAAAAAAATAGCACCACCGCTGCTCTATATCCAAGCTGCTGTGGGTCGATGAGAGTGCAGAAGTGTCAAGTATTTTAGTTGGGCCGAAATGGGAGAGCTAAAAAAGGTTTCCGCTTTAGTCTCCAATCAACCTGGATCGCCTTGCTTATCATATGGCAGCTTTCAGCGATCGCGGTGGCTTACAAAAATGCGACGAATAAGGCAGTTGACTCGAGTACATGAAGCCCAGCTTTCAAGCTTGCCCCGCAACTTTTTCTACCGGACCACGAAGATCGTCAAGGTCCATGGTTTTCTGCACTAAGGAGACTGAATTGACAGCCGGGCTAGTTGGTCTTAATTCGTTTTGAGTTGAATTTCACAGCGCAAAATACAACTCGGATGGCAAAGAAGCACATACGACCAGCGCTGTTTATTTCTCTCTCGCCCCCTCTCTCAGTAAAGCTACGTTGACAGAATCGTATACGCGCAGAAATAGTTCACCATCGTTATGCAACAACGGAAAATATTTATTATACTCATATGAATTCATCTCACCAGGTGCTGTTAATAGCCTCTGCCTGTGTGAGCGGCGGGCAGCGTTCCTGAATTGCGTTAAGAATGAGACACTTTGCGGCTATTCCCGGCAAAAGTTTAGGCATAGTTCAGCCCAGTAATGCGATGGCTAATGCGCATGCGTTGCCCCGCCACGGTGGTCTAGTGGTTATGGCGCTCGACTGCTGACCCGAAGGTCGCGGGATCGAATCCCGGCCGCGGCGGCTGCATTTTCGATGGAGGCAAAAATGTTTGAGGCCCGTGTACTTAGATTTAGGTGCACGTTAAAGAACCCCAGGTGGTCAAAATTTCCGGAGCCCTCCACTACGGCGTCCCTCATAACCATATCGTGGCGTGGTTTTGGGACGCTAAACCCCAGTTATTATTATTCTAATGCGCATACGTCATTTTAACGGCGCGAAATTTCACAAATGTCCAGACCGGCCGTGGCTTATTTTATACGCAGGCGTGCATAAGTGGTTACAACGCGACTGATCATTTTCGCGTCATTTCTTGCATCGCGTTGTGAGTAGGTGTTGCGTGCATGAGCCAGAAAATTTCTAGCAATCATAAACAGCTAAAGACCAATGCGGAAGGAAACAATTCAGGGTAGTTTAACGTTATTATCGCCCACATATTTAAAAAGAAGAATCGCGCTTACACTGTTCGCATAGGCGCATTTACTTGGAGGGGCCGGAAAGCCTTACAAGCAACGTCGCAAATGGAAATACGTTCAGTATAAAGAACGTACTATGCCTCTAATACCACAAATTCTTACATTTTAAGGCAAACTTGTGGCTGACAAGTTAACAACAATGGTAATATAATAATAGCAATATAATAATAATAATAATAATAATAATAATAATAATAATAATAATAATAATAATAATAATAATAATAACGCACTAGAAACACTATTTCGACTAAGAGCAAACAAGGTAAAATATAATATACGCAAACCTGAACCTCTGCAAGAACCTCTGCAGTTATTAATGAAAAGAAAAGGTACATCCATTCCTACCTACATTAAAAACGCAATTATTAGTGAGCAGCTTTTAGACATTAACGAAATTTCATTGAACGATACAAATCAATACTACTGGGAAAGCCGCCATGGACGTAAATGTATTCACGCATAAAGTTGTGTGGTTAAAGGGGCCATGACACGGCCACCCAACAATTTGCAGTTCTCACCGAAAAATGGAAGCAGAGGGCCTAATGTGCCTATGCATACATAAAAAATGCACTGTACAAGAGTATATCAGTGCAAAATAAGCCCTCGAGATCACTGGCTATAAACCCCACCCACCGCCGATAATAGCCATTTTACCATGGCCTGTGTGACGTCATGCGCTGCATGCAGCGGTGCCTTCAGTCATCTACCAAAGTTTAGCCGCTGCAAATCGTTCACATTCAATTCCCAGCTGAAAGAAATGCTGAAATAACTCGACTTGCACGCGCAGATGGCCACGGAACAAAAATCGTTCGCCGGAATTCAGACGCTCAGCACAGCGAGCGCTTGTAACGTCACGGCTCGCGAGGCGCCAGTGCTGCCAACTCTCAGGCCGCTCGCACGTTTATAAAAATATTCAATTATAAGTTAAGCGCTCGACCAAATGTGCTGAAATCTCGCCAGCTTGTTTGTGAAGGCACAGGCAATTGATACACGACAACACAGATTCTGGTCGAAAAATGGGTGTCATAGCCCCTTTGATGTACAAAAAGTGTTTGCTGCTTGTAATACCTATACACGCATAGCACGCATAGCATATGTACGGTTGTCCCAGTGTATGTTACGCAAAACCTCCTGTACTACTTCTATGATGTTAATAAACATAACTAAGAAAATTCTCATTATATACATCAAAAATCGCGTCAAACTGAGTAGGAAGGCAGTAGTTTTCTCTCTTTCTTCATGTATATCATGCCACCCACGTCCGTGCACTCGCGCAACTGAGTTTGCTGTCGCATGCGCGGTCGGCAACCTGAGCACACTCTTCAAAAGCTGTTATTAAAAAGAAGGAAAAAAAAGAGAAACAGAAGGACGCCCCCGGGAGGGATCGAACCTCCAACCTTCCGGTTAACAGCCGAACGCGCTAGCCAATTGCGCCACGGAGGCGGCTGTCGTATACGCGTTCGGCAACTTGAGCACACTCTTCAAAAGCTATTATTAAAAAGAAGCAAAAGAAAGAGAAACAGAAGGACGCCCCCGGGAGGGATCGAACCTCCAACCTTCCGGTTAACAGCCCGAACGCGCTAGCCAATTGCGCCACGGAGGCGGCTGTCGTATACGCGTTCGGCAACTTGAGCGCTATTATAAAAAGAAGCAAAAGAAAGAGAAACAGAAGGACGCCCCCGGGAGGGATCGAACCTCCAACCTTCCGGTTAACAGCCGAACGCGCTAGCCATTGCGCACGGAGGCGGCTGTATACGCCACGGACACTCTTCAAAAGCTATTATTAAAGCAAAAGGAGAAACAGAAGGACGCCCCGGGAGGGATGAACCTCCAACCTTCCGTAACAGCCGAACGCGCTACCAATTGCGCCACGGAGGCGGCTTCGTATACGGCAACTTGAGCACACTCTTCAAAAGCTATTATTAAAAAGAAGCAAAAGAAAGAGAAACAGAAGACGGGGAGGGATCGAACCTCCAACCTTCCGGTTAACAGCCGAACGCGCTAGCCAATTGCGCCACGGAGGCGGCTGTCGTATACGCGTTCGGCAACTTGAGCACACTCTTCAAAAGCTATTATTAAAAAGAAGCAAAAGAAAGAGAAACAGAAGGACGCCCCCGGGAGGGATCGAACCTCCAACCTTCCGGTTAACAGCCGAACGCGCTAGCCAATTGCGCCACGGAGGCGGCTGTCGTATACGCGTTCGGCAACTTGAGCACACTCTTCAAAAGCTATTATTAAAAGAAGCAAAAGAAAGAGAAACAGAAGGACGCCCCCGGGAGGGATCGAACCTCCAACCTTCCGGTTAACAGCCGAACGCGCTAGCCAATTGCGCCACGGAGGCGGCTGTCGTATACGCGTTCGGCAACTTGAGCACACTCTTCAAAAGCTATATTAAAAAGAAGCAAAAGAAAGAGAAACAGAAGGACGCCCCCGGGAGGGATCGAACCTCCAACCTTCCGGTTAACAGCCGAACGCGCTAGCCAATTGCGCCACGGAGGCGGCTGTCGTATACGCGTTCGGCAACTTGAGCACACTCTTCAAAAGCTATTATTAAAAAGAAGCAAAAGAAAGAGAAACAGAAGGACGCCCCGGGAGGGATCGAACCTCCAACCTTCCGGTTAACAGCCGAACGCGCTAGCCAATTGCGCCACGGAGGCGGCTGTCGTATACGCGTTCGGCAACTTGAGCACACTCTTCAAAAGCTATTATTAAAAAGAAGCAAAAGAAAGAGAAACAGAAGGACGCCCCCGGGAGGGATCGAACCTCCAACCTTCCGGTTAACAGCCGAACGCGCTAGCCAATTGCGCCACGGAGGCGGCTGTCGTATACGCGTTCGGCAACTTGAGCACACTCTTCAAAAGCTATTATTAAAAAGAAGCAAAAGAAAGAGAAACAGAAGGACGCCCCCGGGAGGGATCGAACCTCCAACCTTCCGGTTAACAGCCGAACGCGCTAGCCAATTGCGCCACGGAGGCGGCTGTCGTATACGCGTTCGGCAACTTGAGCACACTCTTCAAAAGCTATTATTAAAAAGAAGCAAAAGAAAGAGAAACAGAAGGACGCCCCCGGGAGGGATCGAACCTCCAACCTTCCGGTTAACAGCCGAACGCGCTAGCCAATTGCGCCACGGAGGCGGCTGTCGTATACGCGTTCGGCAACTTGAGCACACTCTTCAAAAGCTATTATTAAAAAGAAGCAAAAGAAAGAGAAACAGAAGGACGCCCCCGGGAGGGATCGAACCTCCAACCTTCCGGTTAACAGCCGAACGCGCTAGCCAATTGCGCCACGGAGGCGGCTGTCGTATACGCGTTCGGCAACTTGAGCACACTCTTCAAAAGCTATTAAAAAGAAGCAAAAGAAAGAGAAACAGAAGGACGCCCCCGGGAGGGATCGAACCTCCAACCTTCCGGTTAACAGCCGAACGCGCTAGCCAATTGCGCCACGGAGGCGGCTGTCGTATACGCGTTCGGCAACTTGAGCACACTCTTCAAAAGCTATTATTAAAAAGAAGCAAAAGAAAGAGAAACAGAAGGACGCCCCCGGGAGGGATCGAACCTCCAACCTTCCGGTTAACAGCCGAACGCGCTAGCCAATTGCGCCACGGAGGCGGCTGTCGTATACGCGTTCGGCAACTTGAGCACACTCTTCAAAAGCTATTATTAAAAAGAAGCAAAAGAAAGAGAAACAGAAGGACGCCCCCGGGAGGGATCGAACCTCCAACCTTCCGGTTAACAGCCGAACGCGCTAGCCAATTGCGCCACGGAGGCGGCTGTCGTATACGCGTTCGGCAACTTGAGCACACTCTTCAAAAGCTATTATTAAAAAGAAGCAAAAGAAAGAGAAACAGAAGGACGCCCCCGGGAGGGATCGAACCTCCAACCTTCCGGTTAACAGCCGAACGCGCTAGCCAATTGCGCCACGGAGGCGGCTGTCGTATACGCGTTCGGCAAGCACACTTCAAAAGCTATTATTAAAAAGCAAAGAAAGAGAAACAGAAGGACGCCCCCGGGAGGGATCGAACCTCCAACCTTCGAGCACACTCGCCACGGAGGCGGCTTCGTAACGCGTTCGGCAAGCACACTCTTCAAAAGCTTATTAAAAAGAAGCAAAAGAAAGAGAAACAGAAGGACGCCCCCGGGAGGGATCGAACCTCCAACCTTCCGGTTAACAGCCGAACGCGCTAGCCAATTGCGCCACGGAGGCGGCTGTCGTATACGCGTTCGGCAACTTGAGCACACTCTTCAAAAGCTATTATTAAAAAGAAGCAAAAGAAAGAGAAACAGAAGGACGCCCCCGGGAGGGATCGAACCTCCAACCTTCCGGTTAACAGCCGAACGCGCTAGCCAATTGCGCCACGGAGGCGGCTGTCGTATACGCGTTCGGCAACTTGAGCACACTCTTCAAAAGCTATTATTAAAAAGAAGCAAAAGAAAGAGAAACAGAAGGACGCCCCGGGAGGGATCGAACCTCCACCTTCCGGTTAACAGCCGAACGCGCTAGCCAATTGCGCCACGGAGGCGGCTGTCGTATACGCGTTCGGCAACTTGAGCACACTCTTCAAAAGCTATTATTAAAAAGAAGCAAAAAAAGAGAAACAGAAGGACGCCCGGGAGGGATCCCTCCAACCTTCCGGTTAACAGAGGGATCGAAGGCGGCTGTCGTATACGCGTTCGGCAACTTGAGCACACTCAAAAGCATTATTAAAAAGGCAAAAGAAAGAGAAACAGAAGGACGCCCCCGGGAGGGATCGAACCTCCAACCTTCCGGTTAACAGCCGATCGCGCTAGCCAATTGCGCCACGGAGGCGGCTGTCGTATACGCGTTCGGCAACTTGAGCACACTCTTCAAAAGCTATTATTAAAAAGAAGCTCGAACCTCCAACCTTCCGGTTAACAGCCGATCGCGCTAGCCAATTGCGCCACGGAGGCTTTTTTTTTTTTTTCTTTATTGCCTGCATGCATAACAAAGGAATACATATGTACATGCTAAAACATGTCAACCACACTTTGGCTAACATTACATTATTAAAATCTCTTAAGTTTCACTAAATCATCAAGAATCTCCACCCACACGGGTGGTTCACTCTGCGCACGATATATTTCCCGAATATACGCAATACTTTCGATGAAGTTGACTCTCGTCGAACGGGCATCCACATCAACATGTCTAACTGCCATTCTCGTTTTCCACAGACTGTGGAGGCCAAGGAGCATAAACATATCGTACGGAACTCCCCCCGCATTATCTGTTGGTAAAAAACGAATTCCCAAAGGCGTAATCGGTAGTTCTTTTTTAAGGGTCCGCTGTAAGACGTCCCAGTGGAAGATTGCATCCCAGCAGTCGATGAAAGCATGTTCGATGGTTTCTGGTTTGTTGCAAAGCAAGCAATTTACAGTCCATGGAACATCTATGCCTTTTTCATCCAGCCATGTTTTTACGGGTAGCGTGTTTGTATGTAGCTTGAAGAAAAACGTTTTTGAGAAGGTCTAATTGGCATCTTTTAACCCGTTTCAATACATCGTCTCCGTGGCCTCCCCAGTTACAGATCTGTACAAAGGTAATCGGCAACATGAATCAAGCTAAATCTCTGTACAGTGTTTTTCTTGTCACAGAACACAAAATACTCCATGAAAAGCGAGTGTACAAAAAAACGGAAAGAATCAACCACTTCACGCAAATAGCCAGTGACGCTTCCTCCCGTCATATCTGCGGAAGTTACAAGAAATTGCGGCAGGTGCTTTCCCCGCATCTAACTTGAATCACTGTGCGCAGAAAATCGTTTGTCTGCTCACGCAAAAAAAAAGAAAACGAGACACAATTTGTCTGATAAGAAATGTGACCAGACCTAGCCCAACCACTGCGGACGGAACGAACAAATTGGTTCTGCTTGCCCTCTCCCAACTTGAAGCCCATATGAATACGGCAAAAACACGGTGCATTTTTTGCACATTTGAACGACACATAGATAGGATTTGCAAGACGTACCACACTTTCGCCATTAAGAAAAGGTTACACACGGTGGCGCGTCCAAACATTGATAAATGGCGCCCCTGCCAAGCCTTTGTTTTTTCCCTCATTCTCTCTGCCTCGTCCACCAATACTGCTTACTGTCCTTATAGTGCTCGAGGGCACACCCAAGTACTTAGGCCGGCAGTTGTTGACCACCGGACGTTTGCAAAAGGAGCCGGTGTATTGTCCCAGTGACCGTGCCAAATCCCGAGGCTCTTCTCCCAATTTATGTGAGCTCCAGATTGCTCACAGTATGTCTTTACTAGGCTTACAGCTTCAAGAACGCTGTCGCGATCCTCGCAGAAAACCGCGATGTCGTCAGCGTATGCCAGTATTTTAACTTCAGCACGTTGTAATTTGAAACCTCGGATGTTTTCATTGCGCATCACTGCTAAACAAAAGGGCTCGAGATATAGCGCGAAAAGCAATGGGCTTAGAGGACACCCTTGTCTGAGGGAAGACATCACTGAAAGCTTTGCGCTGAGAGACTTGTTAATTATAATCTGTGTAGTACATTGGTCATAGGCCATTCTCACGCCATCTAAAATTATTTTTCCAACATTCACGTACTCTAAAATAAGAAAAAGAACATCGTGGGATACGCGGTCGAAGGCTTTCGCCAGGTCAAGCTGCAACAAAGCAACGCGTCCAGCGAAAGCATCGCAACACTCCAGAACACTTCGTGCTACGTGTGTGTTTGTAGCAATCGTGCGACCTTTAATGCCGCAGTTTGGTGCGGCCGACTAGTTCAGTTACGACTGCTTGAAGTCTCTTGCCAACACCTTCTGAATATCTTGTAATCGGTTATTTGTAAGGCTGATTGCCTGTAACCACCCACCGATAAGAGCGTCTTGTGGTCATCTGTTTTAGGTATTAAAACCATGTGCGCACTCCTGAAAGACGGTGGCACCCGTTGCTTTCGTATGCCTCCGCGTATACATGCTGCAATACTTTAGCAAGCCAAGGTGCAAATGCCTTGTAGAAAGCAGCTCCTAATCCATCGGGACCTGGCGACTTGCCTGCAGGAAGTTCTTCGATTGCGCGTTCTATTTCCCGCACGCTTATCGGTTCCTCCAGACTAGCTTTGACCTCGTCATCGACACGTGGCATGAAATTTAAAAACCGTGCTTCATATTCATCTCCCGCATGGATTGGGACCCCGAACAATTGGCGGTAATGTTCTATGAAGGCCTGTTCTATCATATTCTTGTCAGAAGTAACACCATCACGATAAGTAATCTGTCCTATCTCATTTTTTCTCGCATAGCGCTTTTCATCAGCAAGAGCGCGTTTGTTCGGCGTTCCATCAGCCCATAGTCTTTCCGCACGTGCCCTAATAACTGCTGCTCTATATTTTTCTCTGTCAATGGCTTCCATCTCGCTTTTTATTTTTCTAATTTCTTCGCGATACTTTCCCGGCTGCACACTATCCATTGAAATAAGGAAATCGAGTTCCTTCTGGAGCTCGTTTTCTCTCATTTTTTCATTATAGCGTCTAGTGGTGCCTATCTCAATCGCAGCCATCTTCACGTGGACCTTAAAGTCTTCCCATGCTTCCGCGTAATGTAAAAACTTATTTCTTAACAAGTTTCTAATCTGGCTGGTAACATCATTCACAAACTTCTCATCATCCAAGTGTTTTTCGTTAAACTTCCACATCGCCCAATCAAACCGCAGTTTTTTGGGCTTGGTACCCAGTGTAAACCATACTATGCTATGGTCGCTAAAAGACACCGGCTGTACAACATAGCTATCGCAAAAAGGCACTAGATCTAACGAGATATAGGCTCTGTCAAGTCTTGCCTGGCTATCTCGCTGATAGTGCGTAAATGGCGGCTGCAATGTACTGGCCATAAGGCGACCTACATCTTCTAGGTTGTAATCGCTTATTAAAGTGTTTAAGAACACTGCACTCCTGTCACGAGCGGTAGTACGTTTAGCGCGATCTTCTGCATAACACACACAGTTAAAATCACCCAGAAAAATGATCTGTCTGTCGCATTGAAGGTACCGTTCGACATCCGTGAAGAAAACTTCCCTTTCGTTTATGTCATTTGGCGCATACAAACAGATAAGCCTCCATTGTGATCCGCTAAAATGAAAGTCGAGGACTATCAGTCTTCCGTTTTCGTTCACAGTGACGGCCTCTTCACTTATACCAATGCCTTTTCGAACCAAGACAGCGCAGCCACCAGACGTGCCGACAGCGTGACAGATGCATACGTTGTAATATGTTTTAAAGGGCATTACCATTTTGTTGTTTGCTCCTCACTTTCAACTTTCGTCTCTTGTATGGCGATAATATCAAGGTCCTTTTCAACGCATAGACGGCTCAGCTGGTACTGCCTCCGCCTTGCTGCGAGGCCGCGCACATTAATAGTAGCAACTCTAATTCCCCTCTCCAAATTCGTTGCTAATACTTGAAAGAATTAAACACAACACATAACAGCACATAATCACACGTAGCACCGTTAACTCTACTCATAGTTATGTCAACAAGTGTTCATTACGGCCAGAGCAGCTGGTTTTCTAAACAAATGCAGTCCACAGCGTACCTTTCTCGAGGAGCCGCTGTCCACGCCATTCCTTCGGTAATGGTTAGCACTCGAGGGCGCGCCCGAGTGCTTTCGCAGGAACAAGTCTCTCAGTCTACTTAGGTGTCGTTTCCGCCGTTCTCTTGTCCGGCGGGATATTCGGCGAGGGCCGTATTGAGAACCGACGCATTCCCGCCGCCTTTTGCGGTGGTTCCTCGCTGTTCATTGCGTCGGTCTTCGTGCCGTCGTTCGTTGACTCCTCTCGCGTCCTCTTCCCGATCGAGCCTCCAGCCTTGGTTACGTCCATAGGTTCGCTGCCAGCTGATTCCGAGATGTCCGGCGCTGTCTTCGTCGCTGTGTCCTTTTTTTGGGCGTCGATGGTCGAGTCCTTGTTCACATGCCTTGAAGGTCCTCCTGGCCCCGCGCTGCTCCGGCCGTTTGTCCCTGCGGTTTCGCCGATTCCGTCGCAGAGGCTTTCGCCTCCTTGACGCTTCCGGCTGAGGCTTCCTCAGCTTCCACTTCATCCATAAGAAGTTCAGCGTTTTCGTCTGCGGCCGTTGGCACTGCCACGTTTGCGTACTTCCTCACGCACTGCGACTCTTTCATGGCCGTGACGGCGACAACGTGTGCAGCGCGGACGCGGCAGTCGCGCCGGATGTGTCCTGTTTGCGGCAACCGAGGCAGAGTGGTGCTCTTCCAGGATAACTACTAGGGCTTCCTCACCTGCTATGCGTAGCAGATGGGGTACGTCCTCCGCCCCCAGGCCCTTCCTCGGCACCAGGGTGACCAGTCGAGTCGAAGAGCCTTTATCCTGAAGGCCGAGCCACACGCCACTTTTTCCCTCGCCACGTCGGTGACTCGGCCGTAGGGTGCCAGGGCTTCACGAATGTCTTCATCGGCACGGTATGCAGCAGCTCACAATGTAGCTTCAGGTGCAGTGCTTGATTGCCGGGGTCAATGACGATGCACCGGCTGTCCTTCACATTCACTTTCTTTCGCCCGTAACAATTCTTTCATTGCGTCACAACTTTTGAACGTTACGGCCCAAACATTACTCATTCGATCGCCCCCAGGGCAACCACGTCCGTCAGCATTTCATGCTTGACAGCATATCACGGAAATGTTCCCCACCCTGTATGGCCTGCACGTACGTCGGCGTGTAAAATAACGTATTAATACGAGTCGCCCTGTCGGTAGTTGAGGCAGAGTACCTGGTAATCCGGATCCTCGTTGGCAAAAACCTTGAACCGCGGCCCTGCTGGGCCGCTGAAGCCGCTCCTACGGAGCTCATGTCAGAAACGTCCGCACCCACGGTGGCCGGAAGTAGAAAATCGCGCCACGGAGGCGGCTGTCGTATACGCGTTCGGCAACTTGAGCGCACTCTTCAAAAGCTATTATTAAAAAGAAGCAAAAGAAGAGAAACAGAAGGACGCCCCCGGGAGGGATCGAACCTCCAACCTTCCGGTTAACAGCCGAACGCGCTAGCCAATTGCGCCACGGAGCGGCTGTCGTATACGCGTTCGGCAACTTGAGCACACTCTTCAAAAGCTATTATTAAAAAGAAGCAAAAAAAGAGAAACAGAAGGACGCCCCCCGGAGGGATCGAACCTCCAACCTTCCGGTTAACAGCCGAACGCGCTAGCCAATTGCGCCACGGAGGCGGCTGTCGTATAGCGTTCGGCAACTTGAGCACACTCTTCAAAAGCTATTATTAAAAGAAGCAAAGAAAGAGAACAGAAGGACGCCCCCGGGAGGGATCGAACCTCCAACCTTCCGGTAACAGCCGAACGCGCTAGCCAATTGCGCCACGGAGGCGGCTGTCGTATACGCGTTCGGCAACTTGAGCACACTCTTCAAAAGCTATTATTAAAAAGAAGCAAAAGAAAGAGAAACAGAAGGACGCCCCCGGGAGGGATCGAACCTCCAACCTTCCGGTTAACAGCCGAACGCGCTAGCCAATTGCGCCACGGAGGCGGCTGTCGATACGCGTTCGGCAACTTGAGCACACTCTTCAAAAGCTATTATTAAAAAGAAGCAAAAGAAAAGAGAAACAGAAGGACGCCCCCGGGAGGGATCGAACCTCCAACCTTCCGGTTAACAGCCGAACGCGCTAGCCAATTGCGCCACGGAGGCGGCTGTCGTATACGCGTTCGGCAACTTGAGCACACTCTTCAAAAGCTATTATTAAAAGAAGCAAAGAAAAGAGAAACAGAAGGACGCCCCGGGAGGGATCGAACCTCCAACCTTCCGGTTAACAGCCGAACGTGCGCTAGCCATTGCGCCACGGAGGCGGCTGTCGTATACGCGTTCGGCAACTTGAGCACACTCTTCAAAATCTATTATTAAAAAGAAGCAAAAGAAGAGAAACAGAAGGACGCCCCCGGGAGGGATCGAACCTCCAACCTTCCGGTTAACCCCGAACGCGCTAGCCAATTGCGCCACGGAGGCGGCTGTCGTATACGCGTCGGCAACTTGAGCACACTCTTCAAAAGCTATTATTAAAAGAAGCAAAAGAAAGAGAAACAGAAGGACGCCCCCGGGAGGGATCGAACCTCCAACCTTCCGGTTAACAGCCGAACGCGCTAGCCAATTGCGCCACGGAGGCAGCTGTCGCATACGCGTTCGGCAACTTGAGCACACTCTTCAAAGCTATTATTAAAAAAAGCAAAAAAAGAGAAACAGAAGGACGCCCCCGGGAGGGATCGAACCTCCAACCTTCCGGTTAACAGCCGAACGCGCTAGCCAATTGCGCCACGGAGGCGGCTGTCGTATACGCGTTCGGCAACTTGAGCACACTCTTCAAAAGCTATTATTAAAAGAAGCAAAAGAAAGAGAAACACAGAAGACGCCCCCGGGAGGGATCGAACCTCCAACCTTCCGGTTACAGCCGAACGCGCTAGCCAATTGCGCCACGGAGGCGGCTGTCGTATACGCGTTCGGCCTTGAGCACACTCTTCAAAAGCTATTATTAAAAAAGAAGCAAAAAAAAGAGAAACAGAAGGACGCCCCCGGAGGGATCGAACCTCCAACCTTCCGGTTAACAGCCGAACGCGCTAGCCATTGCGCCACGGAGGCGGCTTTCGTATACGCGTTCGGCAACTTGAGCACACTCTTCAAAAGCTATTATTAAAAAGAAGCAAAAGAAAGAGAAACAGAGACGCCCCCGGGAGGGATCGAACCTCCAACCTTCCGGTTAACAGCCGAACGCGCTAGCCAATTGCGCCACGGAGGCGGCTGTCGTATACGCGTTCGGCAACTTGAGCACACTCTTCAAAAGCTATTATTAAAAAGAAGCAAAAAAAAGAGAAACAGAAGGACGCCCCCGGAGGGATCGAACCTCCAACCTTCCGGTTAACAGCCGAACGCGCTAGCCATTGCGCCACGGAGGCGGCTGTCGTATACGCGTTCGGCAACTTGAGCACACTCTTCAAAAGCTATTATTAAAAAAGCAAAAGAATAGAAACAGAAGGACGCCCCCGGAGGATCGAACCTCCACCTTCCGGTTAACAGCCGAACGCGCTAGCCAATTGCGCCACGGAGGCGGCTGTCGTATACGCTTTGGCCGGCAACTTGAGCACACACTCTTCAAAAGCTATTATTAAAAAGATGCAAAAAAAAGAGAAACAGAAGGACGCCCCGGGAGGGATCGAACCTCCAACCTTCCGGTTAACAGCCGAACGCGCTAGCCATTGCGCCACGGAGGCGGCTGTCGTATACTCGTTCTGCGAACTTGAGCACACTCTTCAAAAGCTATTATTAAAAAGAAGCAAAAAAAAAAAGAGAAAAGAAGGCGCCCCCGGGAGGGATCGAACCTCCAACCTTCCGTTTAACAGCCGAACGCGCTAGCCAATTGCGCCACGGAGGCTTTTTTTTATTGCTTTTTTTTTTCTTTATTGCCGAAATCATATATACAAGACATAAAACCTGGCAGCCAGACTTTGGCTACCGCGGGATTAAAATCTTTTCATGCATACCAATACATCGAGTACAGAGATCCAGTCTGGTGGATCGGCAAGAGCGCGATACACATCTCGCAGACGCACGACACTTTCAATGAAATGTTCGCGAACAGGGCGTATATCTTTATCAACGCTGCTGATTGCGTTCTCGTTTTCCCCAAGGCGTGAAGGTCCCCAGGACCATGATAACATCGTACGGAAAGCCCCCGGATACGTCTACCGGTAAGAAACGAATGCCATAAGGTCAAGGGGTAGTTGTTTCTTTAATGTGCGTTGAAGCACATCCCAATGAAATATTGGGTCCCAACAGTCTAGAAATACATGTTCAATCGTTTCCGGTTTTTTACATAAGATGCAGTCAGTGGACCAGGGTATAAAGATGCCTTTATCTTGGAGCCAAGTTTTAACAGCGAGTGTGTTTGTGTGCAACTGAAAGAAGAATGTTTTAACTGATGGTTGTATAGGCATTTTCTTTACTCGTTTGAGCACATCATGTCCAGCGCCTCCGCGATGTGGGAAACGGTACAAGGGCTCTGGTAGCATGTTTTCCACTAGGTCCTTATATAGCTTTTTCTTCTTAACATTAAATAAATAATCTAACGAAAATCGTGCGTTCAGCAACCTGAACGAGAGAACCACTCGCGCAGGTAACCGGTTACAGAACCGTTGATCATTTCGCGCGACGACGCTAAGTTCCGGGAGTAGTCGCCGTAGCCTCGTTTGTATGATAGTGCGGAGGAACGGGTGATTTTGATCCCGTAAATACATAAATCGCGACACAACCTGTCGCAAAAAACAAATAGGCAAGACCAAGTCCACCTTCTTAACAGGGCGGAACAAATTCATTCTGCTAGTCCGCTCCCAAGTGGACGCCCAATAAAAACAGCAAAAATGCGGTAAAGTTTTTTATGCTAACTCGCGATGCACATAACACATTCATCACATACCAGATTTTGGAGATCAGAAAAATGTTACAGACAGTGGCTCGTGAAAAAATAGACAATTGCCTGCCTTGCCACGCAGTAGACTTTTCTTTTCACTTCGCGGCCTGGTCAGACCAGTGCGCTTCTGGATCACGATAAGATTCAAGTGGCACGCCTAGGTAAACGTGTTGGAATTGCCGACCAGCGTACCGAGAGTATGTCTCGGGGTAACATCCCAGTCACCATGCCAAAACCCGTAACTCTTATCCCAGTTTATTGGGCACCGGTGCAGTCACAAAAGTCGCATACAAATATTAGGGCTTGTTTGATGCTCTCCCTGTCTGAGCAGAACACAGCACATCATCTGCGTAAGCCAAAACTTTGACGTGTGCTGTCTCCAGCCTGAAGCCCGTAATAGCTTCCGTGTGGTCTATGGCCAAACAGAGCGGTTCGAGATAAAGTGCAAAAAGCAAAGGTGACAAAGGACATCCCTGCCTCACTGACGAGCGGACGTTCACGCTCTCCGTAAGTTCCCGTTTACTATAATACGCATGATGCAGTCCGTGTACGCCATTCTGACGCCTTCTAGTATTACATGGCAAACATTGAATGTTTGAGAATGTCCAATAAAACCTCGTGCTAGACTCGGTCAAAAGCTTTCGCCAGGTCGAGCTGCATCATTGCCACGCGCTCGCTAGAACGTCACAACATTCAAGAACACTTCGTGCGACGTGAATGTTTGTCGCTATGCTGCGCGGCCTTTAATACCGCAAGTCTGTGTGGCCCTACCAGCTTTGCAATAACCCCTGGAGTCTTTTGGCTAATACTTTCATAAATATTCGTAGTCCACGTTGGTGAGGCTGATAGGACGATAAGAGCCACGGAGAGACGTTTTTGGGGATCATCACTCTTGGGTATCAGCACAACGTGCGACCTTCTGAATGAAAGCGGAACTCGCTTACGGTCGAAAGCTTCAGCGAAAACTCCAAGAAAACAGGAGCTACCTTAAATTTAAGCTTTATAGAAGGCGGCCCCTAGGCCATCGGGCCCGGGCGCCTTGCCCAGCGTCAAGTCGCCGATTGCGTCCTCGATTCTCGTAGAGAAATCTGCACCTCCAAACGTGCTTTAACTTCGTCGTCTAGCCTCGGCATAAAAGGTAAAAATCTCTCCCGAAATCCTTCCATAGTGTTCCTTTGTTGTCCAAGCAGATAAGTAAAATGATCGGTATTACGCGCATGATGACCTTCCTATCCGACGTGACATCATTGCCACTAGCTATTGACGGATTCTTCTGGCACGCATATTTCTTTTCATCAGACAACGCGCGTTTTGTTGGCCTTTCACCGACCCACAATTTTTCCGCTCTTGTTCGTATTATCGCGGCCTTGTACTTCTCACCGTCAATTTGCTCCAGTTGACTCTTCACGTCTCTCATTCCTTCCTAAAAACACCAGGTTGGATGTTTTCCATGCAGGTAAAGTATTCAAGCCGCTCACACGAAGCTCACGTTTACTTTGGTTCCGCTTATGCTTGAGTATGCTACTTCTTTCTATGGCAGCTATTTTGACTCTGTTTAAAACTTTCCCATTCAGCAGCAAGATTTATTGACTGCGAGGCGTGTAGCTTCTCCAGTTCGTCGGTTACTACGCTTACGAAATTATCGTCCTCTAGGAGCTTAACATTAAATTTCACAGGTTCCAATTTAAATGTGGTTCGCCTGCACTCTGCCAAAGCCGGCAATAACCAAACAGTGGTCGCTGAAGGAAATAGGTTTCACTTCGTACGCAGTGCACAGCACAACAAGTTCGGCTGAGGCTAGATACCTGTCCAATCTTGCATGGCTATCTCGCTGAAAATGGGTGTAAGTCGGGCGAGTACCATTGGAAAAAAAACGCAGCCCACGTCATCTAAACCGCGGTCATGTACTATCTCCGATAACAACTCGGCGCTCTTATCGTGAATACGGCTCTTTTTGGACCGGTCTTCAGCTGCACAAAACCAGTTGAAATCGCCTAGGAGTATTTATCACTTTTTCACAGTTAGATACGTTAGAAACCTTTCAAAAAAAATTGTGCGATCTCTTTCGACATTCGGTGCGTAAGCACAGACAACGCGGTAACTCGTACCCGAAAGACTAAAATCTACCACTAAAAGGCGGCCAGATTGGCACGACTCAACCGTTTGTACGCAACTACCAAAGTCATTACGTATGAAAACAGCACAGCCGCCCGAACTGCCAACAGCGTGACAAAAATGTACATTGAAATGAGGACGAAAAACGGATACCCATTCGGTCGGCAACCTCCTGGCTTTCTATTTTGGTCTCCTGAACTGCGACCAAGTCCAAATCGTTTCGAACAGTAAGCGGCTTAATTGGCACGTCGCCTTCTAGCGCTTAACCCGTACATTCGGTTGCTACGCGCAAACTCGCTTTTGTTAGCTGGGCCATGGCTGCAAAGGAGGTTGCCCTTCCGAATGGTGTCCTTTGCGAAGAACAACCAGAGGTGAAACTTATTGCGATATTCTTCTCGCGGATGACACCGCGAAACAAAACCGGCCAGTGGCCGTGAAGCTGTCGCGTTTGAAGAGCAAAGCAAACAGAGTGATCCACATTGTAGCTTTTTCCTACACCATTTTCGGCCCAAACCCACCCCTCCCCCTCCTTTACCGACATAAAAAAAACCATATCTTACGAAGGCGGATTGCCCGCCCGCCGTGGTTCGCGCGGAATGTTAGGTCGCGGTCTAAATGGAGAGCGTCTTACACCTGGCGTTTTCGTCGGTGGCTCGCCGCCTCCACCATCGTCCCGCTGCGACTCACTGTCGACGGTGCTCTCATGCGGCCGCTTTCCAGCCATCGGGCTCCCTTCGCCGTGAGAAGAAACCATACACTTCTCGCCGGATCAATCACGCTCACCGGTGGCTGCACTTCTGGGGGCGTATCCCGTCTAGTCGGTGCAGTGCCGACGCCTTTTACGGCTCATGCTGGTCCTTGGAGGCTTCGTCGACTTGCCGCTTATCACGCTCGCCCTCCGGAACAGAGGACGATGTAGATGGCTGTGTTTCACGGGCGTTTGTCTGAGGCGTCGCCTCTTCCAAGTCAGCCTCGTCCATGAGCAGGTCGGTGGTGTCGTCGCTGCCCCCGGGCCCTGTCACGCTGGCGTACGTTCGTTCACACTGCCGTCTTCGTGACCGAATCGCCGACAAAAGCCACATCGCGGAATGCGGCACTCGCGGCGGATGTGGCCCGTGCCCCGGCAGCGAAGGCAGAGCGGAGCCCTGCCCGGCACAACAACAAGGGCGTGCTCCGGACACACTTAACTGGTGTGGCAAGTCGTCGATTTTGACGCCGGAGTGCAGCTTCAGAGTCACAAGCTCGTTGTAGACCCTTTGTCGGTCAATCCCTCGGCCCTCCAGCGCTCCCTGACGATGTCGGTGACTTTACCGAAAGGCGTGAAGGCAAGGCGCACGTCCTCGTCAGGCACACTGTGGAGCAGCCAGTGCACCTTCATTCGGACGTCCCTGTTGGCCGGGTCGATGACGATACAGCGCTTGCTTTTAACTTGCAGTTCACCGATGCTGACCACTTCTTCACCGTTTCAGCGTCCTTGAAGGTGACCGCCCACACATGGCTCATGCGGTACGCCCCCAAGGTGACTACCTCGGGAGTACCGAATGTTGAGCCAGAGCGTCGCGAAAGTCTTCTACCCGGAGGGCCAAGCACTGACGTCCGCGTGCAAAAACACAGTATTAAAATAAACCGACCTGTGGGCAAACTGGGCAGAACAACCTGGTATTCGTTTTCCATTGCAGATAACCTGTTTCCGCGACCGAGCTTGGCCGCTATCGCCGCTCCGTCGCTCATGAAAACACGTAAGTACGCTGTCGCGGCCGGAAGTCTTCTCCACTCGGCCATTCTGACACACCTGTCCCAGCATGAAAAAAAGAAAGGAATGTTTACTGCTAATATTTAGGTAAAAAAAGCAAGAATAATGTCAGAAGTGGGATTCGAACCCACGCCCACAGAAGTGGACCAGAAACCACAGCCAACCCGCATCGCTGGGCAAGGTTTCTCCTTGAGTCTGGCGCTTAGACCACTCGGCCATTCTGACACACCTGTCCCTGCATGAAAAAAGAAAGGAAGGTTTACTGCTAATATTTAGGCAAAAAAAGCAAGAATAATGTCAGAAGTGGGATTCGAACCCACGCCCACAGAAGTGGACCAGAAACCACAGCCAACCCGCAACGCTGGACAAGGTTTCTCCTTGAGTCTGGCGCCTTAGACCACTCGGCCATTCTGACACACCTGTCCCTGCATGAAAAAAAGAAAGGAATGTTTACTGCTAATATTTAGGCAAAAAGCAAGAATAATGTCAGAAGGGGGATTCGAACCCACGCCCACAGAAGTGGACCAGAAACCACAGCTAACCCGCAACGCTGGGCAAGGTATTGCCTTGAGTCTGGCGCATTAGACCACTAGGCCATTCTGACACACCTGTCCCTGCATGAAAAAAAGAAAGGAATGTTTACTGCTAATATTTAGGTAAAAAAAGCAAGAATAATGTCAGAAGTGGGATTCGAACCCACGCCCACAGAAGTGGACCAGAAACCACAGCCAACCCGCATCGCTGGGCAAGGTTTCTCCTTGAGTCTGGCGCCTTAGACCACTCGGCCATTCTGACACAGCTGTCCCTGCGTGAAAAAAAAATAAATGAATGTTTACTGCTAATATTTAGGCAAAAAGCAAGAATAATGTCAGAAGTGGGATTCGAACCCACGCCCACAGAAGTGGACCAGAAACCACAGCCAACCCGCATCGCTGGGCAAGGTTCTCCTTGAGTCTGGCGCCTTAGACCACTCGGCCATTCTGACCACCTGTCCCTGCATGAAAAAAAAGAAAGGAATGTTTACTGCTAATATTTAGGTAAAAAAAGCAAGAATAATGTCAGAAGTGGGATTCGAACCCACACCACAGAAGTGGACCAGAAACCACAGCCAACCCGCAACGCTGGGCAAGGTATTTCCTTGAGTCTGGCGCCTTAGACCACTCGGCCATTCTGACACACCTGTCCCTGCATGAAAAAAAGAAAGGAATGTTTACTGCTAATATTTAGGTAAAAAAAGCAAGAATAATGTCAGAAGTGGGATTCGAACCCACGCCCACAGAAGCGGACCAGAAGCCACACGCAACCCACATCGCTGGGCAAGGTTTTTCCTTGAGTCTGGCGCCTTAGACCACTCGACCATTCTGAACCAGCAACCCATACGTAACAAAAAAGGGTATCTGTACTGGGAATAACTAGGCCGCAGAATTGCGCAGAAGGGGTTTTTTTTTTCTTGCGGGCGTAAGAAGGACCGACGTGCGAATCAGATAGGGTGGCTGGAAAAAGCCGCCGAAACCTCAAAGAAAAAACGCTTTCGCGGGATATGCGCGGCTGATGAAGAATCATGTTTGACAGCAGAGGGAACTACACCATGTCGTTTCTCGTTGCAAACGAGATAAAAAGAATTGAACGTTCGTGTACAATTACAGTGCGTTTGTCGTCATAAATAATCTGGAGTGTCTCAGTACAGCGTGCCTCAGATTCGTGCCGCAGTTTGGGTGCAAATAACATTTTTTTTGGCGCGAATAACTAGAACTTTTCAAATGTTGCTGTCAGACACGGTTGATGCAATAACACCTCAGTGATGCGCATATCTTTTGTCGAACGGGACAGTGGTATCGAAGCGCTACGTTGAGGCAGACATATTTCGCTGAAAAGGTGTCAAACTTCCTGGTGTCTAGTGTACTTGCCAAGGAGGACCAGTACTCTTTGTAACGCAAAAGAAGAAAAAAAACTTGGATAAACAGATTCCCACCGCCCGTATGATACGTATACTTGAAAAAAAGATTCCTCACTATCTTCATTCTTCTCTGACGTGCAGAAATGTTCGCCATTGGCATCACGTCGATGCTTACAAAGATTTTCGAGTCTCAGCTCGGGATCCCGTCGGAAACAGTCGCCTACCTATCAGTAACATGACAATTGCCTACGTTCACGCCAATGTTCAGTACTAGCATTGACGCTTAAGGTGAACGGCCAGTGCGCACGCATTATCTATCTATCTATCTATCTATCTATCTATCTATCTATCTATCTATCTATGATCTATCTATCTATCTATCTATCTATCTATCTATCTATCTATCTATCTATCTATCTATCTATCTATCTATCTATCTATCTATCTATCTATCTATTATCTATCTATCTATCTATCTATCTATCTATCTATCTATCTATCTATTATCTATCTATCTATCTATCTATCTATCTATCTATCTATCTATCTATCTGCATACTCTCTCTTCGTCGGTCGGTCAAGCGGTCAGTCGGTCCTTGCGTCACCGTGCAAGGAGACGACTTCATGTAGCGCTCCTGCAAATAACGATCTACGAATGACACTGCGAGCAGATCGTCGATCTGTTTTACCGTGTCAGGTCGGGCGCTAAACGTGACTTGCAATACGACTCGCGTGCAGGGCCGATCGTGCTTGTAGGTGGGGGCTTCGGCGCCGCCATTGGCGGCGCCCTTGTGGGCCGTTGGAACCTGCACTACGCAGGCATGATGCGCCCCTGCATGTACAACTGCTGCTTCTCCTGCTTCGGCGTTCTTGCCTTCCTCTTCAACTGACCGGAGAACACGTACACCACGCCTGACGGTTACGTGGGCGCACCGTGAGTTTCTTTTGCCACATAGCCATAGCGTACGCATAGGGCTTAATTTAACATGAATAGGAAGTTTTAGAATTGTGCGCGCAAAGCTTTCCGCTTTGCTTGCACGTTTGTCGCCACTGCGCATGCGTCGTATGCAATCCACTTGCGGTCCCCCGTAAAGTGACGGAAATAGCGGGCGACCGCAACTAACGCTATCTTTGCGTACGCTATTCTAAAACTGCCTAATGTCTTGGCGAGAAAAAAAATTGCGTGATGTCAGCGGCTGGTCGTAAGATTTCGAAGTGTGTTACCTAACGGCACAGTTATAGGCTGAAGCGCCAACGTTTGCTCATTCGTTTCTTTTTTTTTTTTGTTCCTTACGTCGTTGTACTGAAAGACCAAAGCAGATGACGCGTAATAATATCTGGGGTTTAACGTCCCGAAACCACGATATGATTATGAGAGACGCCGTAGTGGAGGGCTCCGGAAATTTCGACCACCTGGGGTTCTTTAACGTGCACCTAAATCTAAGTACACGGGCCTCCATTTTCGCCTCCATCGAAAGCAGATGACGCGTGTCCCGTTGTTGCAGTAGCTGACAATGTAGTGTTCTCCAGTGCAAAACAAGGAGGGACAAGGCGTTATTATCCCCTACGTAACTGCTACAATTGTGTGATCGCTAGTAGTGCTCTTGGTTATGAGGGACGCCGTAGGGGAGGGCTCCGGAAATTTTGACAATCCGTGGTCCTTTAACGTGCACCTAAATTTAAGTACATGGACCTCTAGCATTCTCGCCTCCATTCAAAATGCGGCCGCCGCGGCCGGGATTCGAGCCTGCGACCTTCGGGTCAGCAGTTGAGCACCACAACCACTATACCGCCACAGCGAGTTACCTCGAACTCATTTTCTACTATCCGAGCACGCAAGGGTGTCTTCACCGGATTACTGTTTGAACCAGCTGATGGATGCTGGTACGAACACTGTCATAGAATTCCAGCATGTTGCCATAGCTCCGAGTGTGTGGTAATCACGCTGCGCAACACGAGACGAAGAGCCGAGGTGGAAGGCGCAGTTTTTCGTAGACTTACGTAATCGTGTCCTCAACTTTGCAAGAACACGTCGTGGACACGAGCTTTTTCCTCTTTCGGTTGCAGGAGACCCACAAGCTTCAACTTGAATTGCAACCTTGACTGCAACTGCACATCGAGCTACCTCAACCCTGTCTGCGCCGCTGATTCCGTGGTGTACCTGTCTCCGTGCCTCGCAGGCTGCCACAAGGAAGTACAGGCGAAAAACATAAGGGTGAAAACATTGCTTACGCGAGATAATATTTACCACGAAGAGCTAGCACTAGCATTTGTAGTATTAGCAGAAAACGTTGTATTGTTATGTGGACAGCTCTGGACATGTAGTACATGTATACATACATTGGCACGCTTTCATTCGAAGTCCAGAAGATTAAGCTTTTCACTTTATGCGCAGTGTGCTTTTGCGCGATTGCAGTTTGCGTGACACCATGCGAGAGAATTGCTGCTCACCACCACGTGTCTTATCTGTCTTCTTCACTGAAATTCAGTGCGCATGGCTTCGATTTACTGAGTCCGTCGAACGTTGCATGGCATCGCATGGGACTATAAGAGAAACACCATCGTGCGTGAAGAATATCAGACTGGTTGTGCACACTAGGACGTTTTTTTCCTTTAATGTGAACCTGGAGCGCAGTACGCGGTCATTTTCGCTTGGCATTCCTATCGACATGCGGCCCACCTGGGCTTCGAATCGGACGCGTGACAAGAGCAGACTCGCCAACAACCATTGGACTACAATGGCTGGAAGTGGGCAGCATATTGAGTAGCGCTAATAATAACTACAATCCTCATTCATAAAATTTTTCGTTAGTAAGCATTCTTTGCCTTTGGCCGGTTACCTCCGCTGAAGATAGGACCGGCATCAGGTTTACCTGAGATGTTATCTTGCAAACGGTTATCGCAAGATACTTTTCGTGAATACGGGCCAAGAAAAGGAAGCATCTCACTCACCATGGTTCTATAGTGTTATGGTGCTTGAATGCTAAACCGTAGGTCGCGGGATCGAATGCCAGCCTCGGTGGAGACATTTCGATGCAGGCAAATTTCCAGATGCCCGTGTGCTTACATTTAGGTGCACGTTAAAGAACCACAGATGGTCGAAATTTACAGATCCCTCTACTACGGCGTCTCTCATATTCATAGCGTGGTTTTGGAATGTAAAACTCCAACAATTATTAGCAAACATATCATGACAAAAAAATTCCGTGTACTTTGCACTAAATCGCGCAAAGCTTGGTACAGGGAACCACGGGCCCGTTGCCACCCGTACTCCCATCGACCGACACGTCTAGCTTCGAGATGCGCGGCTTCCTCCTCGGGAGTACGCAGCCAGGCTATGCACATAGAGCGGAGGTTGCGCCGGGGTGCTCCGTCAGTGGGTCTGGCTTAGCTACTGCGCGTGCGCGGCTTGGCCAGGTGGTGCGGTATCTGGTCGCTAGACGACGCGATGGCTTGCTTCCTCTTTCTTTTCTACCTTTTTTCTCTCTCTTTCGCTGATATTTTCTCAGTCTCCTCTTTCTTTTTCTTTCTGCATTTCTTCTCTCTATTTCTCTGTTTAGCATTCTTTCTGTGCTAAGCTCTACTCTTTCCCCTACTAATTTTCCTCCTCCTCACGCTCACTTTCCTTTCCCACCGAGATGCTACACTATACTACACAAGGCTACGCCATGCTCTGCTAGCGTGCCTGGATAGCCGAGTGGTTAGGAAGCTCGCCTTCGGTACGCGGGTTCGAGTCCCGCTCGTGAAGAATTTTCTTTCTCTTTCTTTCTGTCTCTCTGTTGTTTCTCGCTTTCTCTCTGTACTCGTTCTCATAGGTTATTACAGGCCACGTCGGTCGCGGTGAGTAGCAGGTATTGCCCAAATTTCGTGGCGCATACCGGTTCACGATGATGATAGTTTCGGGCAGGGTCACACACTCCACACACTTCACGCCGAACTGGAACAGCTTCGGTGTTAAAAAGCAACGAATATATTAAAGGGCTACTGCAGCCATGTTTTCCAAGTTGAAACCGGTTTACCCACAGCGCTTATTTTAGATGCGAAGTATCTTAAGGTCGAGCTCAATCCGGCGGTGGTGGTGGTGGTGGTGTGCGGCGTGACCACCCTTACTGCGCATGCGCATACCCTCTCCACACACCTCCTCTCCACTCACCCTCTCACCTTCCCCTCTCCACCTTCCCTCTCCCCTTCCCCTTCCCACTTTCCCTCTCCACATTCCCTCTCCCCTTCCGCTCTCCACTTTCCCTCTCCACATTCCCTCCCCCTCTCCACTCTTCCTCTGAAACGCGGGCTAGACATGCCGAAATTCTCTCCTGCGCGACGCCGCGATGAGCTCGAGCGCATGCGCGTCCCCTTCCCTTCTCTCTCCTCTCCTACGCTGCCCCCCTCTCGCCCGCCTGTCGACCGCGTTCCCCGCTCGCCCTGTGAGAATTAACGGCCAGGCTAGATGGAAGATACGACGCGCGTAGCGTCCCTCTTCGCGTTTCCACGACGCGAGGTCGGTAGCATGCCCAACGAACGCCAACGGAACGCGATCGTGCAAGTGCTCCGGCTTCGCATCGCCTCATGGTCCCCTTTAGCGGGAGATGGTGTAATTTTTATGCGGACGTAACGAGGGGTGGCATTTGAAGGTAGTTCACCTATGAGTAGTCTTTTGCTATATAAGTAGAGATACGCAGTTTGTTTGCTAAATCTCCATCATCGTCATGTGGACGGTTCCAGCTGTACAGCGAATGCTCATGTGTCAACGGCACGCTGAACGACGCGGACGTGAGTGCGGAGTGGCCTTTTCTGCAGTCCGTGCAGGCGATTCGATCTCGCTGTCCCGTCAACTGCCCGCTCCTCCTCGTCTACCTGCTCGGTGTCTTCCTTTCGCTCAGCTCGGCCCTTCCTCAACGCAGCGCCGGCCACGGCGGCGGCCATCAGGTGAATCGGCCGGCTTGGCGCGTTGTCTTATAACATCTGTTCTTGGAGTGCACTTTTGAGAATGAGGCAGCTGAAAAGCTGCATTCAATAACAGCTGCAAGCAGAAAAAAATATCCATGTAAATTCTATTTTAATAATTGTATAAGTGATGCGTATGCGTTATGTTGTTGTGTAGGTTACAGGTTTCAATCAGATTGAACTGAGAAGAGGTTCTGGATGGAAAATGGAAAATAGAAAGGTGGGGGAGTGACCTAGTAACTGTCTCTCAGTCGAGGACACCACAACCGCGTCACTTTAGGGGAAGGGGGGCAAAGGGAAGGAGGAGATAGATGGTGGGAGGGAAGGGAAGGTCACAACAGGTAGAGGGCTGGGGGCAGAGGAAGGGGGAGATCCGTCGTTGTCGTTGCTGATCAGGCGTTGAGCACGGCCTAGAGGTGGTCTGCGAGTTGCGCGGCATCAATGTACTCGAGCACCGCGCGTAGGGCACCGCGAAGACGGTCCATGGCTCCGGCCGAGTGCAGCACATCGTTCATGGTCGCGCAGGGTAACCCTTGCCTCCTGAAGGCGCGCGCGAGGTGCTCCCGTTGCGGAGCCAGAGCTGTACAGGAGATGAGGAGATGCTGGAGTGTTTCTTCCTCACCGCAGTCACCGCATAGGGGTGAGGGAGCACCGCGAGGGTGGTGCCGGCGCTCGGCGGGCCAGACAGAGCCGGTCCGCAGTGCGAGCAGGAGGGAGCGCTCCTTTCGGTTTAGCATTCCCTCGGTAGATAACGCGGGGGGCAGCCGGAGGCTACGCGCGCGTCAGGGTGGCTGCGAGCGAGCTCTCGCCGGATGTTCTGGCGTGCTGAATCTACGGAGTCCGCGTACGTTATCAGCGGAACCGCAGGGTTGTGTGCAGTCCTCGCCAGGTCGTCAGCAGCTTCGTTCCCCGCGATTCCAATGCGTGACGGTATCCATTGGAGAGCCACGTCGCAACCGTGTTCTCGCAGTGCGTGCAGTTTCAGGGCTACACGCTGTGCGAGTGGGGGGGGGGGGGGCGCTCCTCTTTGGCGAGCTGGCGTAGTGCCGACCGCGAGTCTGTGAAGATCGCGGCGCGATTGATGTGCGCCGATTCACGGATGAGGTCAGCAGCGAGGTGAATTCCTACGAACTCCGCCGTGGTGGAGGACGCAAGGTAGGCAAGCCGGCATTGGCGCTTCAATGCCAGCTGCGGTGCCGTGCAGGCAGCGGCCGCAGAATGGTCCTGGAGCACGGAGCCGTCAGTGAAAAACTGCAATCTTCCTTCAGGTCATGTTCCATTCTTGCAGCGGCTTCTTGTGCGATGGCACAGGCGGGTGTATTCCGCTTGGAGTGGACCCCCGGGAGCTCGAACCCGATGGAGAGAGGCACTCGCCGATGAGAGGGAGGCCACGGGGGAATCTTTGGGGTGCTCTCCGCAACGATGGCGTCGAATGTGCTGAGTAGCAAGCCAACACGGGAGTCGGGGCAGTGCGGGCAACCGAGATATGATGACTGTTCCATCCGGTGCACGGTTGAGGCACTCCAGGTGGTAGAGCGCGCGCATTTCGCCTGTGAGTGACGCCGGCCAGGCGCGGGTCTCCGCGAGTGTGTCCGCAATGCGCGAATTTCGCCGAAGTCCGTGGCAACATTCGGAGCACTCGGCGGTGGTCGGCGTCGTCGATGGCATGCCACTGGATGGGGCGCAGGAGGCACAGGGGCAGGCGCGTAGTGCACCTTGGCCCACCCAATGGCCCCGTAAATGGCCATCGCGAAGGAGGCGGGGCATCCGTCGCCTCGCGCGAGTATGCGACGCACACACGGCGCATTTCACGACGTACACGGCCTACCTCGTTGTTCCACTGGAGTCTGTGGTAAAAGAAAGAAAACTTTGTCCCAATAGGGAAGGGCTCGGAGGTAGAGGGAGCGGAGGAGCCCTCCGCTACCCTCTTGTCCAATCATGGTTCTTTTCCGGGATCTCGGACGCCGAGCTGCACTTGACAGCCTCCCACTGCTCCTTACTCTAAAGGGGCTCTGCGACACCTTTTTAGCATGATCAGAAGACGCCGCGGATTGGTGGTCGAGGCTCCTGAGAACATGTGAGAGAAATATTATAACGCAGAACGAGTAATAATAAAGTCAGCTAGAAATCGCTCGCTATTCTCTCGACAAATGACGCCATGAACCCAAATGACCGCGCCGTAAACACAAAGTCCACGGTCATGCTGATTTGTGCATCGTGAGCTGCATAGTTACCGCGGCCGCAGCGGGATGCCGCGACGTGCCCGAGCGCTTGCTCGCGATCACACTGAAAGTAAGCCGCGCTTTCGAAGTAAAGAAAAAAAGCTAACAAACGGACGTAGCTGCTTGTCCCCTTGCCATCACCCCACTTCCCCGTAGCTTTCAGCGCGCTCGCTGGTACGAAAGGAGAGAGAAAGAATCTAAAGCGTGCTACAAATCCCGGTAACTTTGGTCGTACTTGATGAATTCTAAAAACTTTGCGGCAGTCATTTCGTAAGACAATGAACTCCTTTAATGAAGCCATTCGATGATTACTTGTGGGGACTTCCAATGGCGGAGTCAGAGTACGTTTTTCTGCTCGTTTTGAAGCAAGCTTGTTCGAACGACAATGAGGGCGGGAGTCAAACGTTCCAATGAGAGAGTCGGAGCGGATTCAGAGCGCGAGTCACTCCGTGGAGCAGGAATAGTTGCTCCGCCAAAATCGGCGGATTGGGCTGAAACTCGGTGTGACGCACTTCCTTAAACACGGTTGCCTGCTATGGGGCGCCGCCGACAGGCGTGTGTTTTATCAGTAATGACGGACGACATGGATGGCTCGGAAAATAGTGCGGCACTGCTTCCGCTGTTCGATGGCGACAGCTTCGAGTCAGAAAGCTCCATTTGATGCACGAAAGACTCATCGAGCAGCGACAGCGACGCTGAACTTGCCACGTGCGAGCGGGAATTCCACAGCATCAGACAGCGGAATGGAATAACTACACGTAAGGCATTCTGGAAAATTCGTCGCTTGAATGAAAGAACCTCCGCTTCCGCATTGCTCCAGCGGCGCGGGTTGTGTTCCGATCTCGGATTTGCAGGTATTGCTCTATGCCAGAGTCGAGTGCTCGCTCGCCGAGACCATCGGCTGCTCCGACTCTGCCATTGGAATTCAACAGTGGAAAAGCTTCGCGGGGCCCCTTTAACGGCATCGGCCTAGCGTCTTTAATCTTTTTTTCTACAGTGTTCGTCAGCGTCTTGAACGGCTCCATGCAATGTGCATCCCGCGACCTACTGAACGCGTGCTTGGCATCAAATTTTAGTAGTCAGAATTTTCCTTATACGTACGGTCCTTCAGGTGGGCTTTAGATGTTGTCCTATAAAGAGAGCTCCGATTCAAGTACCACGAAATTCAACGAAGCCTACATAAAAATAAGTAACTAACTAAATAAAGTTGTACCCCACTGGTATAACACACACACACACGCACACACACACGCACGCGCGCACAAAACAAAAAGAGACACCTTTACACTGCACCTTATAGAATATTCTTTATGTTCGTTAGGTGTTGTCTTCGTCAAGGCAGCGACTGCCTTGACGAAGACTGCAATTGCTTGACTGCAGTCTTGACTGCAGCTGCTGCGTTGACGAGTCCACCTGTCAAAACGTTGACTCCAGCGTCATCCCCTGTTAAACGATTTCTAGTCAAATCTAGAGTTTATCTTTCCCTGAGCTTCTGTCTTTTTGTGTCCATTACTGCGGTGTGTTAATTTCACAATTGAAAACAGGCGCTCTAATGTGGTCAATTGCAAAATTGATCCGTGAAGCTTCGTTGAAAAGTTGGCGTCACCATGCATTTTTAAATTCTTTTTCTTTACGTATAGCTATCGATTATTCCTGCTGACACATCAGTTCTGTTCCAGATATCTGAACTGTCTGTCATCATTATAATAGACAACGTGGTTTAGTATATGATGTTACGCAAATGATCTTGTACCTGTTTAATGAAATAAATAATTATTACTCAATCAATAACATTTGCTGGCAGGCTAGTTGGTGATGCATAGTTCACAGGTATACAAGCACAAACGTAACAAGGCACAACGAAGAGAGAACAGAGGGTCAGCACTCTGTCCTGTGTATTTTTTGTTTTGTTACGTTTTTCATGGTGTACCTATGAACGACTAATCAGACTAACAAAGTTCGTCAATATGCGTTTCCTACAGATGCGTTAAGCCCGCTGAGAGATCGCTGGCCCTTGGAATCCTGACAGTCATCCACCGGCTCGTAGGTGAGTGTTTCGGCCTTGCAAGTGGTAGTCAACCGCTTTGTGCTATTTGTTTGTGCCAGTGCCTTAGCGTTCCTCTGTGAAGCTACGGTAGACGGTCATATAGAGGCCTTCTCAGCGCTCAAGAGCTCCAACACATTAATCTAATACGTAAGTGTATGGTATAGTGGACATTCAAACAAGGGACAATGCACATTCAGGCAAGTTTTTGCTGACACTCCCTTAACGGTTGGGCCACAAGACATAGTTAATAATGGACTGTACCAAAAAAAAAAGATGTGGCAGCTTCGCGCGAGGGTGACGAAAGCGATAGCGAGAGTTAGATTTAGCGCTGCGCTGGAGGAGTCTGGCGTATGCTGCTGTACATGCGCTGCCTGTGAATTCTATTGCCTTTTTAAAATTATCTATGCGGGAGTGAACCTTGAAGACTTGATCAAACCGAACTAATTAGCAGAAATTGGTGGTAGACGGGAGAGAAATGCGCGAGCTTTACCTTTGCTTAACTCTAATTACATTCAATTACACTGATACCCAAGATTAGCCAGCAGTAGCCAGGAAAAGGTATCAGTAGCCATAGCCAACTGTACTGGCTATGGCTGCTGTTGTAAATATTCAAAGGAAGAGGAGGCATTTGTTTGCTGCAAGAAAAATTGGGAAGCTACTCAACGCATTACAATGAATATAATAATATTATTGTTGGGGTTTAACGTCCCAAAATCACTATTTGATTATAAGAGAGGCTTTAGGGAGGGCTTCGAAAATTTTGACCATCTGGTGTTCCCTAACGCGCACCTAAATCTAACTACACGGGCCTCAAGCATTTTCGCCTCAATCGAAAATGTGGCCGCCACGGCCGGGATTCGATCCCGGGACCTGCGGGATCCCGGGACTAGACCACCGTGGCGGGTCACATTATAGTGGAATAAAAGGATACTCACTAAAGACCCGTTGAAGGCGTACATCTTCCAGAGGCTTGCGGTTTCGAAGCGCGTGGCAGTAGTAAGGTTAGGATGTTGTCACATGATCGTGACAACATCCTAAGGCAGCAGTCAGCGTGTTCAAGACTAAACTTTTTTAGTTGGGCGAACCTGTGCCCGGAAAATGACAAGCCAACGGGCCAGCAAATCACACTGTAAACCGATAGCGGCATGAACAGTCGTCGACCGTCGAGTAATCTGACCATCAGCGGAGCGCGTCGTTTTTGTAGCGGTATATAGCTACACTTGCCTAGCCGGAGCCGATTTCGCGTGTATCCTCATGAGCCGTGCTGCGCATGCGCGAGGATCAGTGATGTCACACAGCTGGGTCACCGGAGCTGGCATCTCACGCGCTCTCCGACACCGCCACGCGCGGCTCACCGCTGCTTGTCTGCGGGTTCAGGAGGAGTGGCGTCGTAGCCGCGGCAGACAAACTGGCGCCGCTGGCGCCGGCGCGCGGGCAGACTCCGCCACCGCCGGTCGGCGCTTTCCAGAGTGACGTCGTAGCCTTGGCAGATGTATTGGCGCCAGCGCGCGCGCAGCTATTCACCTTCGTTGTGCAGTCGCCCTCTGACACTGCTGGAGCCGCTTGATAGCGCCTCTGACTGGCGTTTGCAGGTGGGTAACGCCATGGAGAAGGAGAGCGCAAACGCTGCTCACCGGTGCAGAAGAGCCGAGAAGCTTATCTCATCGGATCCCGAAGTAGTTGCCGAAGTAGTAGCGGTTCAGCGTACGAAGAATGAACAGAAGAAGGCTAATAATCCTAGACAATCTGTAAAGCTAAGAATAATCAGCTGAACGTTTGGTAACGCTACGTATATCCTGGCATAGACGAGCTAAGCCACTGCAAATTTTTATTAGGCAGTCGACCTTGCAGCGTTATCTCTGGTGCTCGCGTGAGCTCTCGAATAAACTTGACTGTTCACGTCCTGCGCGTAATCTTAACAGAGAGATCTCAAGTAATCGCGAAGCTTCTCAGTCATTGCGGCGCGGTCTGCGCTGAGCATTGCTAACAGTTTTTGCGGCTGAAACCCGAATACGTCAAACTAGTTTATAAACGCGCGCGGCGATAACGGCAAAAAAAGCAGGGATGAGATTGACAGAACAGGAAGTCTTTACAGGACATGGGTGACAGCACGTCAACAAAACAATAACTTGCAAGAAGAAAAAAAAAGACAGGCAGGTTGTTAGACGTTAGTTTAAGGAAGCAATACGTGGTTGTCATGAAAGGAGAAACGTAGGTGACTTCAGGCCGCTTCAAAACGAATGATCATTCCATTTGAAAAGTTCAGTATTTCTACATTGTTAATTTTATTTGTCATTCTTTATTTGCGTTCTCATCCTGTTATGTGTCACTTCCATATTTCTGATTATTTAGTATTTATTGATTTTTGCCACCGTTTCCTTCTCACAGTTTTCTTGGTGTTTGTTCCGGTCAGAGATTACCAAACCTCGTACCCCATTGACAAAGTATGGATGGAAGAGTGCAATAAACACGCCGTGTTAAAATAAGGACAAAAGAAACGACATTGTTGCTCGACCACGTTCGCAGGCTCCATCTCGGCTCCGGTGATCATGGGCGGCATCGTGGATGAGACGTGCCTCGTGGCACCGACCGTGCGGCTCCAGCGGCAACTGCATCGCGTACAAAAACGAAGACATGGCACGCGGCATGTTCTACGCACTGATCGTGATGCTCACCATGTCCATGCTGCTCTTCTACCTGTCCCTCCTGGCGCACCGACGCCACTCGCGAAGGCGCAAGGAAGCCAGATCGATGCTCGCGGTTTACGTGGGATTCCGCTCGCCGACCATCGCGTCCCTGATCGACGCTGCCGATCCGTCGCCTGCACGTGAGCGATGATTGCCTGCAGGGAACTGCGGTAGCGCCGTCAGCCACACAGGACGGCCATTGCACTTTGTTTACTTCTAATATGCACAGACATCTTACTATGGACAGAAAGATGTTTAAATGTACTTAGATGCGTACGTGTACTTCAATGCAATGAAACACGCCGTGCGAGCGATGATGATTCGATTTTCTTTTTTTTTCTGCTGCAAAGGCGAGATATGGCCTAAGAGCGGCAATATAATGGCGGTGAGTATACAATGAAGTTGCGTACTGCGAAGTGCAGATGCGACGCGACTCTAAAAATGCCAATGGGACACGCGATGGCAATGGGACTATGTTTTAAAAGAACCATTCTCTCATGTTTGCCGATTTTGCATTTGTGTAGTCGTTGTCCTCATAACTCCCCTCTCACTGGAGCTGTGAGCAATCAGTCAAGACCCGCGTGGATAAAGTTAAATCACTCAACGGCTATCACTAGTTAACGGATACAATTTGTAAAGTGAGCCAACTGGTTCCATCGAGTTCGCTTATTCTTTTATATAATGGAGAAGTGAACTTTGGACATTTGTGTGACCGCGATCGAATTCTCAAATACCCATTGTCACAGGCTGGAACAACTAGTCCACTCCCAGCGCTTCAAGTGGTCCGCAGGGCACTTGCACAGTGGCGCCTAGCTACTAGAATTTCACAGGTACTGGAGGTAGCGCAATGGTAAACTGCATTTCCCACGCTGAAATTACCATCGAAGGAGGCGCGACCAGCTTGATATCAAAGCTGCGCAAAATGCCTTTTTAGCCTTAGCTACATGTGGCTGGAGGTATTTGTGGCTGGAGGTATTTCAACTTCTTAACTTCTTAACAAATGAATGGACGTCATATTTTAGTTATTTCAGTGCGAACCAAGATTACAATAGTTCCCTTCCTATGCGACGTCTTGTCACCATATTATGATCAGAGAGCTCCGCGCTGCTGAATGACTGACCAGGATGACGAGCACTGGCCTGCGACATATATTCATTGCAACTGTAAAATGAAGCTTTGTTCGAAAATTTTTGGCTTTTCATGACCGTGGCTGTTACTCCCTCGCTGAATATGGTGCCTGACCGGTCGACGAATCGCACCGCTTTGCCTGAACACAGTAGCCTGATCCGTCAATTTTGAGGCCACCACCGAACGCATCATTTTTGTGCGCCCACACCAGCTGAGCCCAAAACCGGAGCAGAGAAGTACTTGTGATACTATCCAGTGGCAACATAAGCTGCGGGAAACTCGCGGCGAGACTCCCTGCTGTCGTACCCGGCCTACTCTACTTAACCCGCAACAGTGGAAGCGGGCCTGTGCATGCTCTGGCTGCACATAAGGCATATATTTGATTACTTATCAGTACTGACGTCAAGATTAGGAATGGCCACCCTTCTATAATATAACCGATAAACGAACGAGCGACAGGTCGCAGTACTCTTCTTGTTAACTGCGTCTCGACTGGCTACTTGCTATGGCACTGGACACACGGGTTGACACAATAATTATGTCTTCGGCAGCCTTGTCCTCAACTGGACTGCTTCAAACCGTGCGGCCAGTCATGCAAAGTTCGGTAATAATATTAGCATAGGATTTCTAATACAAGACCGAAGGCAAACTAGATGGCGATCACTGTTGTGCGACAGAGAGACTGCCCATGGTGTGCAACTTCTCTCTCAGTGTGTACGATTCCGGCGTATTGTCGAACTTGCAGCCTGACATGCTCCGATTCAGCCGTGATGCAGCTACGTGTGACTTGTTTGACTGCTTAAAACGCCACAATTTCAGAATTTGATGATGAAGTCCTAAGATATCAATCTGGCTACGCTGAATATCGTGGAATTCGACATCCGCTGCAGTGGCCTCAACATTTCTGGTTTCGAGCTGCTTGTCATTCTTCGTGTGACATTCCAATTTGTTGCTATCGCATTCATCGCTTCACCATTGCGGCGAAACTGTGACTTCTTTTTTAATACGAAAGTGTTTTATGCCGGGGTCCACGAAGACTTCACTGACGTATTTCCGTCATGGATATCACGTTGTAAATTGTACACTAACAGATGACAAAGAGAAAAATTGAACAAAATGTTCCGTCGCGCGGTAATCGAACCTACAACCCATCACTCCGCAGCGCGCGGCGGTAAATAACTCTGCCACAGAGCGTACGTTCTCCAGCATGCTAACGGCGAGTTATTTATATACTCTATTTACCGTTGGCGGTACTCGGAGCTCAGTGGCACTTCATCGTGTACTAGTTATCACTAGCGAGATGGCGCGAAGGGCACGAAGGGCGCGCTTTAGAGGTCGTCGCCCCGCTTGTTGCCATGCGCGCGTGCCTACTGCTTATACCATCTGTCTTTTGCGCTAAAGGGTGTGGTCGCCCGTGCGCACCCGCTTATCTCGTAATGGAGGCGGTTTGTACGTCTTGTGCTTTCACCGCATAGTTTGCGTTGAAGTTACAGAGCACACGAAGGCCACCTCGCTCGCTCAGCTGCCGCGTTTGCCAAGGGAGCGTGCTGCTCAAACATCATAAAGAAGTAACAACTGTGGCATTTGTTAGTGCGCGCTCATCCTGTGTATACTTGTGCGTTTGTTTCGTGCGTCCTTCTTTGTTTGGGCAGCGCGCTTTAATTGTCGAGCTGTAGCAGTTGTTCGCGCTCGCCCTGTGTGTGTTCTTTTAAAGCCTCCTTTGTGCTTGAGCAGCGTGCTGAAAGTTTTGGCCTGCTTGCAGTTCTTCGCGTGACATTCCAATTTGTAGATATCACATTCATTGCTTCCCCTTGCGGCTAAACTGTGACTTTTTTATGTGCTTGTTGATACCATTTTTGCGCGGGGTTCACGATATGCTTGTACAGGTACATGTTAAGAACATCAGCTACTACTACGGCTAGATCATGATCATGGGCGTTATAGTCGTCGGGATGGAGATGACCACTATAGGCGTCAGCGTGGGTACATCCACGTCAAACGGTGCTATAGCTGCCAAACGCCAAATGACACTGTACAAGCTCTCATATATCAGTGCGCAATAAACGCTGAACTACTTCTGTGAAGCGCTTCACTTTCGTGTTATACCGACTCCTATGACAGAGGAGTCAGCCATCTCTTTTTTGTCTCTGTTACTTTGTATTTTTTCTCTGTCTCTCTTTATAATATTTGCATCTTTCTTTCTCTGTCTTTCTCACTCATTCTATCTTTTTGCTCTTTCTTCCCATTCTCTCTCTATATATTTCTTTCTTTGTTTTTCAGTCGTTATCTCTGCTTTTTCTGTCTTTTTTGTGTCTGTTTTCTTTCCTATTTTTTTCGCTCTCTGTCTCTATCAGTTTTTTTCTATTCCTTCCATAGGTCGGCAGAAAGATTGGAGCTCACTCACACTCACTCAAGAAATATATTTTGCGCTGAGGGCTCAGTCGGACTCAGACTCACCAAAATTTTCCCCAACCGGACTCACCCGGACTCAGACTCACTAAACTTTTTCTCAACCGGACTCATCCGCACTCAAACTCTTCAACATATAACTCCGCCAGACTCACTCAGACTAAGACTCACGGCTTGACCCGAGCCTGAGTGAGCCTGAGTGAGTCGACTCATGAGTGCATTAGCGTCAGATTAGCTTTTTCTATCATGGTGTCAATGGTCTTAAACAACGCCAATATCTGACGTAATCTACGACACGTGTTTTGATCTTGTACCTTCATATACCAGTTATCAGTGGTTTCAATCCAGTAAGAGCATTTTTATGACATACACGCCTCACGCGAGATATTTTTATCAAGAACTTCTTGTGAAAGAGCTTGCGGTGTAGATCATGACCCCCACCTCCACCCCCACCTCTGATCAACAAATACTGAGGTGGCGCATGAGCGCTAGTGGGTTGGGACATGTGTGAATAGACCTGAGTATACACGTAAGGCGATATAAGACTGATTATAATGCTGATGAGACGACAGGGCCATACTGTGCTCACTACAAAACAGGTGATAGGCGCCACCGATCTCTCGAGGCGTACTCCTCGGTGGAACGGGTGTACGGTGCTCGGTTGCTGACCCGAAGGCCGCGGGTTCGATACCGGCAGCGGCGGTCGCATTTAAATGGAGGCGAAATGCCAGAGGCCCGTGCACTGTGTAGTTTTGGACGTAAAACCTCACACATTATTATCTCTCGAGGCGGTTTTTCTGGGGCCCACAAGGAAACTGGAGGACGTATTGAAAGTGCTTGTTGACTGTGAGAAATGTGTACGCCTGCTGCACGCTGGTGAAGCACACGCAGTTGAATGTCCTGAGTCCCTTTCAGAATAAAATAAATTTGCAATTCTCTCCAGAACATCGATCCAGGTGTGTTGTTTTTGTTTGCCTTCATTTTCGTGGTGTTTTCACACCTGCATGCGTGTGTTAGCGGCAAATACAATGCCGCAGTAGCTTTTAAGTGTCGTTACGTTACCCTTTTAGATTCGAAGCACCGAAAAGATTTTTCCTTGACTTTGCGAACTTCCCAATTTAAGGAAATAATTCGAGTCCGCGTTAATCACCTCATTAATTGGAGTTGGGCGCGTTCACAGGTACTAACGCCATAATTGAGCACAGGGGCGTGTTCAAACCCCCCCCCCTCTCCCCGAAATTTTTCAGTTTTGCTTGCGTATATAGGCACGCACACATACAAACGCACGCACGAACATACATAAAGTATGGTTGAACCCCCCCCGAAAAAAATTTCTGGCTACGCCCCTGATTGAGCATATATAAGCTGTACCAACAGTCTCGTTAACACTCAGTTCATGATAATATATCTATAAATGGTTTGATATCGAAGCAAGAAACGAAGTATTGTTGACGGTGTAAAGTGTACAAGTACACTAGTATTGTCGAACAGCGACTGTTCGACTTGCACGAATTGATTTGAACAAAGTTCGATTTGTTATTTGAAGAGACAGGCAGCAAGGGAAGGCAAAGAGTTAAAAATGCCCGGAACCACTCGTAGAAGTAATTATCGATTGGGATTTACTGCCTCCCGAATCGATCGCCGGAAAACTTGTTTTCGAGTGCGTCAAGTACTAGTGGAGGTACAGGGGTTTGTCGCACACTTGGAGCGCTTTCTCTCTGCGTTCATGCGCGCTAGTCGCGTCTCTCAGGACAGTTTATTAAAGTTTGACCAACCGACCGACCGACCAACCAACCGACCCACCGACCGACCGACCAACCAACCATCCCACCATCCAGAAGGGCTACCCAGGGAGGAGGGATGACAAAGGGGGAAGAAGCTACGTCACGGGCGCGTCTTCACCTTGAGCGCGTGCGCGCCCTGGACCGCTATCGCCCTCTCGCGGTTTTATTCTGATAGCGCGCTTATGTTGCTGTGTGCGGCTATAGTGTACAGAAATATGGGGCACGTGTTCAGGGAGAGTGGTGGCTGCCGCAGTCGATATCGAAAGCCACGAGATGGCGCCACTACAGCATGGGCTCTCACATCGTGCACCGCTTCCGATGCGCTTCGTTGCTTTGCATACGTCGCGCTCAATAATCAGATTTTTTTATTGCTAACACGTCAGTGGGAAGCATATTTCTCAATGGTTGTGGTTGTACATGCATACGAGACAGAACGAAATGCAATAAGGCTGCCAGGCACGGTCCGAAAGAAAAAAATCACAGCATATCCACGGGGTGAATGATGATGAGTGTGGCGAAGCTCCGGAGGGAATCATCGGTAAACCGTGAAACTCTTCCGTGAAATTCGCCCAGTACATCATATAAAGAGCGTGAAACACCGTGTACATATTAAATATCAAACTTTTATTGCACTGTTGGTTTACGTGGACCCCTCATTATCACCGCTTTGTGATCGGGGAAATGCAGGGAAAGTGTCCGCTCCCGAGCGAAAGAGAAAGCGCGCCAAGAGCGAACGCCTTGTCTGCCTCCATCCGGCGACGAGCGAAAGAGAAAGCGCGCCAAGAGCGAGCGAATTGTCTGCCTCCATCGGGCGACTCCGAGCGAAAGAGAAAGCGCGCCAAGAGCGAGCGCCTTTTGCGATCGCAGGCATCCAATGACAAGCGCCAGGATGGATGGATGGATGCTATGAGCGTCCCCTTTGTAACGGGGGGTGACATGTCTGCCACCATGCTCGAAGAAAAAAGAAAAAAACTTCCTTGTTTTATGCTGGCCTTATACCTTATATACATTGATTAAATCTATGTTATTACCAAAAAAATTATAAATTCACGGTCTATCTCTCTGCCTCTTAAGGCAGAATGACCTTATCTTTTCCCCATTATTTATTTTTGTACTTTATCTCTACTTTTCTGCCACTAAATACTCTAACCGTCTCTTACTTATTTCTATCGCGGATGTGTTCAGCTTTCCATTGTTGTCCCTAAAACCCAAGGCTTCCTGTAGACTCGTGCCCACACGTATACCTGGGTGAATATCGCCACATTCAATCAGTACATGTTCCATCGTTTCCTTAGTTCCCCCGGAGCATGTACATTGTTCTTCTTCGTTACTGAATCTCGCTTTATAACTACGCGTTCTAAGGCAGCCCGACCTTGCTTCAAACAGTAAAGCGCTTAAGTTCCCCTTGAATTATCATAATTCGCATTATACAAGCGCCATCTGTCATCTCTAAACAGCAACTCTAAAAAATGCACGAAACGCCATCTAGTGAGCAATTCATTAAACTAGAGCTCTAAGAAATACATGAAACACCATCTAGTGATCAATGCATTAAGCTAGAGCTGGATATACATAATAGTACGAAGGAGGGAACGACCCACACCCTAAAGAGCTTCGCCCCTAAAAGCAGTGAGTAGCAGATAACAGCGAGAGTGAAAGCTGCCCAAGGAAAACTCCCTGCAGTTTCGCAGCAACTTGGTCCATGAACGAAAATAAAGTTTAGGGAGATAGATGAAAGAAAGGAGAATCTATGAACCCTGATGATCCTTGTTAAAATGCTGCTCTAATGGTTCGGAGCCCTGCACCCTGCCACAACATTGATTTTCTTCGTTACGCGCGCTTCACCGCTCTTGGCTGTTGTCGAAGGTTGCATTGTGCAATAATAATAGGTGGTTTTACGTGGCAAACCAAGATGTTATTGTGAGGCACGCCGTAGTGAGACTCCGGAATAATCCTGACCACATGGAGACCTTATTTGCTCGTGTGTATAAACGCGCACACAAAAACACACGAACGCGATGATGCATAATGGATGGTTATCAGTTACTGATATTTTATCAGTTCATGATAAAATTGTCGCAGTGGTATCTTTATGAACAGCGACTGATTGTTGCGTGCAGCTTTTTCCGGTTTGCCTCTCGCAACTGGTTGAGACCCAACATGAAGTCTTGTTAGTATATAAAACCTTACCGCTGCTGCCCTGAGTAGGTCTGCGTGCTGTCTGAAGCCCAGGGTATACAGTCGAAGTGTTTTCTTGCAAGCCACATCGTGCACATCAACAACGATGTTGCTTCACAGCTTGCTTGCTGAAAAAATAAATATGCCCGCTAGTTTCTTCACAGCGTGAAATAATGCATCAGACGGGGAGAGAAGCCCACATCTCTCACAAATCTCTGGGAACTAACAATTTTCTCAAAACGCACTGCTCTGCACCAGGTGAAAAGCAGTGCCGTTGCCGCCGACGACTCGGCATTCCTTCACTGTGCGATGGCCAGCAGGAATTGTTGCATCAGGTTTTCTTCCACGCGCGCCGCTTCACGCCATGCATCGCGAGCGGGGGCGCCTGAACACACTATTCCATATTCTAGTGCACTATAGTGCGACCCGGCATGTGGCAAGAGGCGTATTTGATCAAAACGCCGCTTTTGGTCTATGTCAGCTGTCGGCCAACAGCGGCAATCTCTTGCATGACGGCATTCTGAAGCGAGTGTATGGGTCTCTGCATTAAGATAGGGCACTTGAGAAAGTGGCAGCTTCGCGCTCCGCTTGTGAACTCTTCTTGCCGTGCACGACTACAAGATATGGCTGCGCAGTTCTCAGCAGCGCCTGTCTTCCGCTGTGTGTGTTTTTTAGGGGCGAAGCTCCTTAAGGCGGCACCCGTTCGTCCCTCGTAGTCGTAGTCGTAGTGCGTAACCAGTCTTACGCTTTGACCTCCAAGGTGGTGCCGGTGGGAGATTTTTCCTGTGCGTTGTTGAACAATAAAAAATTCGCAGCGTTACCTAAAAGCCGACTTCTTCTGTCTCTCATTCCCATTAGCAGCCATTCTTTACCTCCAAGGTAGTGCCTGGTGAGATTTCTCCTGTGCG